>NC_042964.1:32548758-32793758 GCF_901001165.1 Salmo trutta
ATATTTATGGTGATTTGTAACCAATTGGATAATTAACTGGAATATTTAGCCATTGTTTTGTGTATTAAAACACACTGTCTTAATGGAGAATCAAACTGCAGAGCAAGACACTGTGTAATATGAATTATTTAAATGTACTTTAGGACATTTAGTACAGTGCAGACTTCCTTGGTTACGTTGGCACAAAACATACACGCACGCACACACACACACACACACACACACACACACACACACACACACACACACACACACACACACACACACACACACACACACACACACACACACACACAAAACACACACACACATGCTCCCAGACACTTACACACACTTGCGTACTCTCCCCTTTATCTCATTCTTTCTGTCTCGTCTTCTTAATGTAAACAGAACAGAATTAAGTTCGGAACATTCTCTCCACAGAATGACTGGGAACGACTATTTATCGTCAGCTAAAATGATGAATTGAAATATGGCTGAGGCTTTCTGAGCATGGTCTCATTGTGCTGCCGATAATGACGTGTGATACCGTTTCGGAGAATAATGTTAATCCTAAAAAAGCTAAGTCTATTATTCATTCATATTCATCCCTTTTTTTCCATTTTTTTTCCCAACCCCTGATTTTGTAAATATGATTTCTCCCCCTAAAGCAATCTCATCTTCTCGTTCCGTTGTGAGTCACTTTGAAATCCCTTTATCTGAAGGAGAAACCCTTACCATTATACACAGGTTTTAAAAATAGTCATTAATGCTCTTTATGGTGTCCCTTCAGTGCCAAAAAGGAAGCTTTTAGTTTCTGAAGCGGCTAGGTCTGCTCTGACTTGCCTATACTTAATCTCCACTAGTGTAGCTGTGTTGAACAGAACTTCAGCAGTGGCTGTTCTCTCCCTGATCCTGGCTCACTGCTTAGGGCTTCGGGAGAGGTAGCAATAAACCACAAGTGACTTCCTTGGGCTGCGAGGAGCGAGGAGCTTCGACCAGCGAATTTCACCTCAAGTACAAACAATCATCTTGGTCACGTGTAAGGGTTTATGTAAGCAACGAGCTGAGTGGTAACATTCAAATGAAATAAAACTTTTTTTTTTCTTTTTTTTTTTTCTTTTTATTGTTATTTCAACTCGGGGTTGGTGTTATAATTTTCTAAGTGCCAGCTCAAAGCCAGTGTTTTAAGTGGTTGATATCTGTCATTTTGATTTATTAAGCAATCTTAAGTGTTAAATATTTGAGCGTAACCAGGGCCCGGCACTTCTTTATTTTGAATGCGCTGTAACTTATGGCAATGATTTATTCATTTCACTGGAGCACAGAATATGTGATTATTTGAAATGGTATCCATATCTTGACTTGATCTGAACGGAAGGAGCCAACAGACGGTGAAATGTCATTTTTGTATTCTTTTTTTCCCCAGTGAATGTAACGTTAAGAATTGCTACTACCTGAACTGTGAACTGATAATGAATAGACTTCTTGGATCACGGAGTTAGTGGTCGCGTTTGGTTTCTGAAATGGTCATCGGGCTTATTAAGACAGGAGTGCTGTTTCATGTACAGTATCATGCAGGCACAACGAGAATGGATCGGTGTTCCTGACTGCAGGAAGACACTGCAGAGTGGAATCCTGTACACTCAGGCTATTTGAATCCTGGGCAAATCTCAAATGACACCCTATTCCCTATAGTGCACGACAAAGTCCACTAAGAAGTAGTGCACTATATAAGGAACAGGATTTCATAAGAGATGCAGCCTGTGTGACACCCTGTCACCTCGGTTCAGTTTTGGGGCAGATGGAGACCTTTATGTGTCAAATAGGGGACAGTATAACACAGTACATCTAGATAGATGGCCAGTGTTGTGTGTTTGGTACCTGAGGAAGAGGGAGACATGTTAGTTAATGAGGAAACATTAGGGGCTGTTAAAGCAAGGTAAATGTGTGTGTGTGTGTGTGTGTGTGTGTGTGTGTGTGTGTGTGTGTGTGTGTGTGTGTGTGTGTGTGTGTGTGCGTGTGTGCGTGAGTGTGTGTGCTTGAGTGTGTGTGTGTGTGTGTGTGTGTGTGTGTGTGTGTGTGTGTGTGTGTGTGTGTGAATGTGTGCTTGAGTGTGTGTGTGTGTGTGTGTGTGTGTGTGTGTGTGTGTGTGTGTGTGTGAGTGTGTGCTTGAGTGTGTGTGTGTGTGTGTGTGTGTGCGTGTGTGTGCGTGTGTGTGTGTGTGTGTGAATTGTCTCTGTCCTCCCACATCAGTAGTCTCACTACAAATTCACAATCTCAGCCCGGAATGCGTTGTCAGGATTCTGTCTGGGATTCTTCACCTGATGGAAAAGACAGATTTGCACGGCGTAAAATTCAAGAGCAAACATTTACTCAGCCGGAGAGGAGTAGCAAGCAAGTCACCGTTACAGGGGGAAATAGACCAAAAAAAGAGAAGTGACTTTAAAGATTCGCAAATAGTGTGTCTCTCTCACTGTATCTCAAATGGTTCTCTTTTTCTATCAGACCCCGTAATAGGAACGTTGAAGTCATCCGTGATCTTTGACCCGCAGACGGATAAAATAAAGAGTTCCGTTTTCTCTCACTATCTCCCCTTAAACACTTTGTATGACTGTTCTTTTCCCTCCCTAGCTGTACACCTATAGTATTACCGGTGAATTACGCTGGCAATAACAGTCTTTGTCTGTGTAACTGATTCATATAATATGTGGTCTGGTACTCCTCATTGGAAGATTATGGCTTGAGGAAATGGCGTGAAATAGCTGGTGTGTTAAAATGCAGGACACTACCAATTTAAGGGATGTCAAACACACAGGCAAGAGGCAGACATCCCCGAGCCTTATTCACTCACTCATGCACTGTTCAACTCCTCCATAGCCCATAGACTCTGGATGGCGCTAGTCCAGTAAATACTGTTACACCGGGTGGAGGACTAGATGCTTCCGGTCTAGTTGATTCTAGGACAGGCTGATCCCATGGCAGACTGGTTGGTACCCCCGAGGGGTATGGAACATGGGAGAAGACCTGCGATGGACATACACTCACATACACACATGTACGCCTAATGCACACACACACACACGCGCGTGCGCGCATAAGCGTGCCACACACACGACACACACACACCGATACACACTTACCCTCTGGTGCTGTACGTTGTCATTATCCATCTCTCTCAATGTGTACAGTGAGCCCTGACTCTCCTGCAGTCACCACCACAGTCAGATCCTCTCTCTGTGGTCTGCAGCCAGGGTGGCTCTAATTGACATTCTAATTGGCAGATTTGAATGCTGCCTTTAGATGGCTAATTAATTTGTCTCACCGCTGTCATTAAGGTTAAAGCACCATCTGATCTCTCAGAATATGATTAGCATATATCTGCATTGTCATTATTATCATTATCATCGGTTAGACACATGCACAGATTTTTGTGGAGGAGGGAGAATTTCTACCATGTTCATGATTAAGATGGATATTGTATTAATATTCTGCATTTCCTTGATTGAAATGACAATATGAATCTCCCTTGTTTCTCGTTTAAGCAACATTTGATAGGTGGAAGAGGATTCACCTTCTTTTTAACCATATTTCTCATTCCAGTTCAGTTTGTTTTATGATTTACGAATCATTTTCAAGTAAATTACATATAGTAAATTGAACCTGTCTTGTGGGTTAATAAAAATCGAATCGGTTTAATTTCAAAATCCCCAATTTTAAGTTGAGTTAGGTAATGCTTCTCACTGTATTAACATGTCATTAAAATATCCTTATTTTATATATATTATATATCTTCAAGTTTTCCTCGCATCCATCGCACTTCCCCCAAAAAATCTCCATTCGAATTTTCATAAAATCCTAGTAAAGGCAATCAGGCGGTCTTTCTCTGAATATTTTAAACCTTGAGCATGTAAAATGTATGCCTAATTTGAATACTTATTAGCCGCATGATCTCGGCTGCTGCTTTGTCTTTCTTGGGCTGAGATTCATCACTGGTTTGGGTGTCATACATTGTGCCAGTCTTACCCTCTCACTATGTCCTTTTCTCTCTCTCTCCCGCGCGCTCTCAAACTCTCTCTTTCTCTCTCTCCCCCTCTCTCTGCCCCCCTTTCATGGTCTCTCCTTTTATGTCTCTCTCTCTCTCTCTGTCCCCCATTTCTCCCTCTCTCCCTCCCCCTGTCTCTCTCTGCCCCCCATTTCTCCCTCTCTCCCTCCCCCTGTCTCTCTCTGCCCCCCCCATCTCTCCCTCTCTCCTTCCCTCTGTCTCTCTCTCTCTCTCTCTCTCTCTCTCTCTCACCACTAATGTGCCTGTTTTAACAGGGAGTGTTTGTTCATAAGCACGTCTTGTTCACTGCTTATTTACTGTGGCCGGAGCAGCTGTCACCCTGCTCTGTGTAACTCCTGCTCCTGTTTGTTCTGCCTGTATCCTGTTTATCCTGCACCCTGGACATCCTTTAAAGACTGTCTGCTGTTAGCTGGCTTTGTGGCTGGGTCTGCCCCTCATCACACAGTTACACAGCCTGGCCCTGTCGTTCTAATGGCATTTACTGATGTGAGAATGCGGTTATTTTAGAAGCAGAATCTGTTTTGTTACCTGAGCTGTGAATTGATAATGAATTGGCGTCAGAGTTGGTGGGCACGTTTGGTTTCTGAAATAGTTATCAGGCTTTCGAAGACTAGTGCCCTGCTGTTTCATATACAGTGAGCTCCAAAAGTATTGGGACAGTGACACGTTTTTTGTTCTCCAGTACTTTTGATTTTAAATGATACAATGGTGCACAAATGTCATTCCCCAAGACATGCTAACCTCTCGTCATCATTCACGATTCATTCAGGAGTATCCGTAATCATGGTAGTATGCACATTAATGTACAAGTGTTTAGAAACATATTCTATTCTTATTTACAATAAAAGTGACTCCAAAATGACACAATACATTATTTACTATTTTATTTCTATTGGGCACAAAATAATCTGAAACACAACCAAAACAAACAGCAAATGCATCCAACAAGGTTGTAGAGTCACAAGCGTGATGTAATCATTGCGTGCTATGAATATGGGACCAACTACTTTAATACCCATATTAGATGAATTTGTCCCAATACTTTTGGTTCCTTAAAACTTTGAAACGGTTCACCCAATATGGATAAAAATACCCACAAATTAAAGTTGACAGTCTGCACTTTAACCTCATAGTCATTGTATCATTTCAAATCCAAAGTGCTGGAGTACAGAGCCAAAACCACAACAAAATTCACGGTCCCAATACTTTTGGAGCTCACTGTATTTACGTCATTTAGCAGACGCTCTTATCCAGAGCGACTTACAGTAGTGAATGCATACATTTCATACATTAACTTTTCTTTTTTTTTTCCGTGCTGGCCCCCCGTGGGAATCGAACCCACAACCCTGGTGTTGCAAACACCATGCTCTACCAACTGAGCTACAGGGAAGGCTCTATATGGATACCATTTCACTGTATCATACATGGAGATGGGATCTGTGTTTCGACTCAAGAAAGACACGCTGCAGAGTGGCGTACAGTCTATGGGCACATCTCAAATGACACCCCACCGTGCCTCCTCAGTAGTCAGTTTGGGGGCATTTTAACCTGTATGTGTCCCGTTGTCGACAGTATAACAGAGGAAATCTATATTCCCACCAGATAGAGATGGCCAGTGTTGTGTGTTTGCTACATGATGAAGAGGGAGACATGTTAGTTAATGAGGAAACATTAGGGGCTGTTAGAGTATCCCTTCTAAGGTCAATGTGTAGTGTGTGTGTGTGTGTGTGTGTGTGTGTGTGTGTGTGTGTGTGTGTGTGTGTGTGTGTGTGCGTGCGTGTGCGTGTGTGTGTGTGTGTGTGTGCGCGCGCGCGCGTGTGCGTGTTTGTGCATGTGTATGTGTGTGCACGAGCACGTACGTTTGTGCATGTGCAGGCATGTGTGTATGTGCTTGTGAGCGAGTGAGTGAGTGATTGAGTGAGTATGTATAGCCTTTCTTTATCAGCATTATCTCTCAATCCAAAATCATTCATGGTACAGGATGTTCTGAATCAAAACGTAGTATTAATTGCTCAGCCTAAGCATGTGACACAATTGGTGTATTTAATCAGAAAGGGAGGAGGGCAGTACTGTACCACCGCAGATATAAAAATGGATATTATTTGAATATGAATAACCATACATAACGATTTGAAATATAATTATTGCATACAGACTACATTAATGGTATAGACATTATATTTTATTGAAGCGAAGCTGAAATATTAATCCCCAAAAATGATACATTTGAATTATTGGGTACTACCTTAATTAATATGCTAATTAGGGAGAGGCTGTCAAGTAGAGGGGCCCCGTCAGAGTGGCATTAGAGATGCAGAACACACCTCGAACAGTATGTTGTGTCGGGTCAGTCAGTGTGATCCGACTTATTTTATTTATTGGGAGGATTTCCACTGATCCTGGGCAAGACTCCACATTGCTCCAACCAAGCATTTATGCAGGGAAAATTATTTAAAATGATTTTAAAAAAAATGTATTACAGGAGAGGAGGTAATATGCATAATTGATGCTGTTTTTAGCACAATCATTAGTGATATTCGTGATATATAATAATATATTTTTTCACTCCTTCATCTCAGCTTTTCATATCTAATAGATTGCCGGTGAAATTAGTTCAATATCTTACATTTATTTGCACATGTTAAAATTGGAGGCTTAAGTCTTCGTCTCGTCGACTCCCACTGTATGGTTTGATTGCAGTTCGCGGACCAGTTTAATTGTGTCCCGTGGAGAACAGCAGTAAATGTTTTAAATGTCACCAAAATAAATTAATATTTGAGGTTTGATTAAAAAAGAACGAAAAAAAATCTAGCCAATATGTGACATATGAGATTTTTCTCTATGGAAGCCTCGGAGGCACATTTTATTTAGACACAGCTAAGGGAGAGGAAGCCTATTACATCATTTATCACCGGGTGATACCATGTGATTTGGATCCCACCTCCTCCTCCTCCTGTGCCACATTTTAATTTTGCATGATTAGCTGTGCGTCATTAAGCAACTTCGTTCAGACGAGACTCGCACTAAAACCCTGACAGAATCAAGACGGGGAATAGTTTAGGAGGGTCTGTGTCTGTGTGTGCCTAGACAGGGTGAGGATATATCAAGTGAGTGAGCGTGTAAAAGAAAGAAGTGTGCGTGTGTGGGGCGTGTGTGTGTCTGACTGCGTGTGTATTTGTATATATTTTTATGCTTCCCTTAGAAAAAGTATTTCTCCATTTTTAAAAAAATAATACAGTCATACATTAAGTGTCCCATACACATATATTCCCAACGTGTGCGTAATGCAGCAGAGGCCCTATTTGTGCCTAAATTCTAGTGATTAAAACACTTTAGACTCTGCACCTCCGTTACAGAGAGACCAAAAGGACGTGCATCTCTTTGTATTGCTTCATTTACACAATGAATGCATAATTCCTCCTGCATCACCCCCTCCCCCTCTTAAATGCTTTAATTTGCGGTGGGACCGGGCGTTGATAATAACAGGAGCTTCAAAAAAAAAAAAAAAAAAAAAAGACAGACAGACAGAGAGAAGAAAAAAGGGTTGTAACAAGAGCCTTAACTGGTGCCTCTTAATCACTTCTAGGTTGTAAGTCATGATGCAGGAGTCGGCCACAGAGACAATAAGCAACAGTTCAATGAGTCAAAATGGAATGAGCAGCCTGAGCAGCCTATGCAGCCAATTAGATGCTGGCAGTAGAGATGGAAGATCAAGCGGTGACACGAGCAGCGAAGTAAGCACAGTCGAGCTGCTGCATCTCCAACAACAGCAGGTAAGTTGTGTTTCTCCTGCACATCACAATGCCCTACTGCTAGCATAGGGGACAGGCACATGACACGGTGTATTTAGTATAGAAATAAGGTTGTGTTTTTATTTGCTGGATTTTTTTTGTGTGTGTGTTTATGACTGTTTTTATTGATAGTTGTTGATTGTGTGTTTGGGCATTTCTGTGTTTGATTTTGTCGTGTTGCTGTTGAGGAGTACTTTTCTGGAGGTCGTGTAGTGTAGTTGTCGCTGGTGTTTAATTGTGTTTTCTGCTGTTTTTATTGATATTTGTGTGTGTGTGTGCTGTGTTGAGAGCACACTTCAGCTGAGGCCGTGTGAGTGTGTGTGTGTGTGCGCGCGTGCGTGCGTGTGTGCGTGTGTGAGAGAGAGAGAGGGAGCGACGTACAGAGCCGGCTGCCGCTGCCGTTGTGTGTGAGTGCCCTGTGTGTGGTTGTGAGAGCCGTGGCACAGCTGTAGCCACCAGAGGGCCTCCTAACTCGGTCCTATAGCCATCCACTCTACTCTGCCACATCCCCGGGAGGCAAACCTTTGACCGGGACCCACTTCTTTAAAAGAACCAATCTGCATGATCTCTGTTCTGACTACCGTCTCTCATCTGGCCTGTGGAATTAACAAAGAATTCATACATTTTTGTTGTGTGAATGTAGGTGCGTTTTTATTTTATTTTCTGTCGACGGTGTCGATTTTATTGATTGCTGTGTGATATTTCAACGTGACTGTGGCTGCTGTGTGGGAGCTGTGAGAGTCAGGCGCTGTTGAGGAGAGGAGTCAAGTGCTCGTGTCTTTTCATGGTGAATGATGGCTTTGACAGTTTGCCAAAAGAGCAGCGGTAGAGGTCGGGCCGTGCTTAAGGAGGCCAACGCCGCGGGTTTGGAACAATGCGTGTTGCTTTTGTGTTCGGAGCCCTGCGAGTGTGTGATTGTGTGTGTTGTCTACTTGTAACAGTTTTTTTTTTGTGTGTTGCTGTGAGAATGTTTCTGTATTTTTTTACATGTGTGAGGTTGTGTCTGTGTGTGTCCGGGTTAGTGTGTGTGTACGCGCATGCTGGTGGAGGCAGCTGAAGCCCTGTGGTTAAGTCGTGCCTGTGTGTGTGTGTGTGGGGGGGGGGGGGTGCAGCCAGTGTAGCAGAATGAGGCATGTCCTGCAGTCCTCCCCCGCCCCCCCCCCCCCCCCCCCCCCCCCCCCCCACACCCCGCCTAACCCCCCTGCCCCAGCCCCGCACCACCCCCGATGCTCCAGCTGGTGATTACAACAGCATCACGACACCATCGCCTCACCCCCTATTCATCATCACACTGCCTGTCTCTCTCCCTGCAGACGGCTGATTGGGGTCAGTTCTCTCCTTCTCTCATTATTCTTTTATGTTTTAACCTGTCCTACTGTGGAGGACTGCAGATACATACTGACCGTATATCTCACCATAGGCCTATATCCTGCTATAGGGCCCTGTGTGCCAAGGGCTGGAAATCTATCTGCGCTCGTTCACTAGTGTCGGGTGTGTGGAGTAGAATAGAGGTGCTGGGACACATTTATAAAAAGGTCAAAAGAGTAGAAACAAATGTCATCTATTTGTAAAAATGTTTTATTTCACTGCCATTTTACAGACGTACTATTATTATTTTCTAAAATATATTATTATGTTATAATGATGTTTCATGTTATTATTTCACTATGATGATTTCCTTCTAACGCTTAAATCGCTGCAATTTAAAACGCGAGAACAGATCTTCTAACTTTAGTCAGAAACTCATTTACTGACAAAAGGAAGTGGGAAGCCATAAAAGAGAGCCACGGAGGGAAAGAGCAACGCAAGCATAAAGTATCTAGTTAAGTTGTTGAGACGGGCACATTGTGAAGGGGAAATGTGGAGCGATGTGACAATCTTCTCCTGTAAAGAGCAGCTTTATTTCGGTGGCGAGACAGACACATTGAAATGAGTGGTCCAGTTAACAGGTCTCCCGAGGCCTTTTTTAAACAGAGTCCCTTGTGCTGTTAACTTCACACACTTCCTGTTCTGGGCGCTGGGCTCACATCGCTCTCCCTCTGGTCTGGTCTGTCCGTATGGAGAGGATGCCTCTACCTTGGTTAGCATTGGTTAGCATAAGCTTACAGTTGTTTATGAGTGGTTAGTGGATTGGTATAAAGGGTTGTGTGTGTGTGTGTGCGTGCGTGCGTGCGTGCTTTAACGTGATTTAGGTAGGTGCTGATTTTTATCCGTACATACAGCATGGATTGTACTATACCGTATGTGCATGAAAATGCTTATCTAAGTGTATTCCAGCACTTTTGAAGAGAGCCTGAGTTGAATTTTCTGACATACTGTATTTGGAATGACATTGAGTGTTCCAGTGGGTGTAAAAGGAGCTGATAGAATCTCCACTCTCTCATCATGGTGCTAGAGAGGATGATTAATAAGCACTGATGAATTCTCCACCGTCCCTTTGGGTTCAGCTGTTCCACGGTCATCGCAACACACCACCTACAGCTAGAATTAGATAGACGGTATTTTAGCATTTTCTCTCTTTTTTTTGTTGATTTTCTTGAAGGACGCAAATCAACATGTACACGAGAGCTTTTTTACTTTTTGGCCAAAAGGAGGGGAGAGAAAAACATTTTTTGGGGGGGGGTTATATGTGTACATTATATATTTTTTTACTTTTCTTCCCCAATCAAAAACAAGATAGCCTTGAGATAATTTCCATGCTTGCGTTTGCATTAATATGAAGGGATTAAAAGCATTTCACTAAACAGGTGGATCGCTAAGGTCAATGTCATTGCCACGTAAGAAGCCTTTCTGAATAATAAATAACTCCCGTGTCACAGCTGAATTTCAATCCCACATTATGTAATCCTCTCATCACCATATTCCCAAGGTCTCCCCTAAATAGGTCTAATTTGATTTCAGATTGTAGATGAGATGTCCTGTGTATCTGATTGCAATTTGCCAGTTAGGCGCAGGAACCCACACACTGATGCATGTTACATACAGCCTAATTACTATGCGAAACCATGACGATAAAAGCACTCGGAAATGTTGCTCGCGTGTTTTTTTTATAATGAATTAAATCAACCTATAAGGCTGTGGTCGTACAAATGTATTAATATGCGATAAAAAAGGAGGATACGTGGTGCTCTGCATTGATCTGCTCGATCCATACCATAATGTACTTTAATGGAGCTGTTAGTTGATTGCAGTGGCCTATAATCTATATGGACCTTATCAGGAAAATGGATGACTGTAGAGGAAGGAAATGAATATTTCTTTCATTCAGATGAACTGTCCTGTTATGTACGGAGGCCAGGACCATTCACCTCAGCTCTAGTCCCCCTGGCTGTCCCATACCAGTTTATCTGTCACCAGTACCTGATGCTCTGCCAATTTAAGGATTCCACACTTTCTCAATGGATTTAATGGCTGGTTTGAAATAAATCACTCTTGTTTGAGCTATTTAAAGTTGTGCATATCCGTATTTGTGAAATGTTTATTTGGCTAATTGTCAAACAATTCCCATTAAAACAGAACAACACAAGGTGTCTTTTCACATCTGTGGTTCCATCTGCGTTTCCAGTGCCGCTGTGTTTGTGAACATGTGTATGTGTGTTATATACATTATGGGAACATCAGCACGTTCCTTACTGGGAACAGAGTTTAAACAGTCACTTAGTGTGTCTGGGCCTCGGCTTGTTGGTTTTCACAAGTAAACACTCTCCATCTACTGCTGCAATACTAATGACAGAGAGCTCTCCCATCAGCACCTAACAATCAGACCTCTCTGTGTGTGTGTGTGTGTGTGTGTGTGTGTGTGTGTGTGTGTGTGTGTGTGTGTGTGTGTGTGTGTGTGTGTGTGTGTGTGTGTGTGTGTGTGCGCGTGCGCGTGCATGTGTGTGTGTGTGTGCGCGCGCGTGCATGTGTGCGCGCGTGCATGTGCGTGTGTGTGTGTGCGTGTGTATCAGGTGTGCAGGGGACCGCTGGGAGTTTTAATTACTGTCAGTCAGGAGGATGCAGGCTCGAGACGCTTGTACACAACAGCTTGCCAGGGCTTCTGTTTTCCTCACAATCCATATTCTGGGTCTTTGCCTATAGGGAAAATGGTGGAGGTGGAGGTGGCAGTGCTACATTAAAAAGTCACTGTGATTGTGATGCCGGATGCTGTATATATCTGCTCCATCCTAGCTCATCAGGACAAACAAAAAGAAGGATTCTCCCCCCCCCCTCAGATGCAAATCTGGGCTTTGCCCTTGAGCATAATTGAAAGGCCTAATCACCCTGTTTCTCTCCCCTCTGGAGCCCGGTGAGGGAGGTGACTCTCATTTGCACTCTTACACAAAGAACCTCATTAGGTTTATCTTTACAGACCTGCCCGACTCAAGTGTGTAAATAGCACACCTCGCCATCAGTCTACCATCAGGCTACACTGTGCTTTCCGCCAGGTTATGATAAAGGGTTTCTTCTTGAAAAAGGACAGTTGGAAAGAGAAGGCTGGTGTGTGTAGTCATCGTTCTAAATGGAGATAAGAGTGTCGGTTTGAAAGGCAGAAAGTGACAGGAACCCACAGTTTATGTCTGACGTATTTCTTTTTTTCTCTCTCCATCACTGTTTCCACAGTCGAAGGATGGCCCGTGCCTCCCTGCTCCATGCCCCACTTATTTATAGTGGGTATAGCTATACATTTCATTTCGAATATTTCACTACTATCTCCCAGACGATCCCTTAAGTACTGCACATACAGCCTGACATATAGACTCGTCCTTCTCCCCTCTATGTCGATGACACTCAAGATATAGGATGTGAATGACAGACAGGACGACGTTGCTGCTGTTTGCTCCCCTCCCCAGACAAAACAGGAGTATTATTCTTTTATCTTTCTAGTCACCCCTCGCTCTTCTTCTTTTTTTCCTGCTTTAAACCTGGAGTGTCCATCTGTGTTTAAGACACGTTACATGTGGCTTCATGGAATTTACAGTGTGGCTCCCGCAGTAACTCCATTTCACGTCCCGGTCTCCTGAGACCCACGGAAATGTCAAGCTGCAAGGCTTTGAAAGAGAGACGAGGAGGAGAGAGGAGTGGGGATGGAGGAGCGGGGGAGAGGAGAGAGACAGAAAGGGAGAGGAGTGAAATCTGCTGGAAACAAACACTTATGAGCATTTTATGCTTGAGCAGCTGGGTGCAATTGTGAGGGGAGTTGCGCGTGTGAGCGGTGCGCGTGTGGGCGGTGCGCGTGTGAGCGGTGCGCGTGTGAGCGGTGCGCGTGTGAGCGGTGCGCGTGTGAGCGGTGGGCGTGTGAGCGGTGAGCGGTGCGCGTGTGAGCGGTGCGCGTGTGGGTTGAGGTGCATCACAGGTGGAACACAGCAGGTTAGGGGCAGGGGGAGGACGGGGGGACCTGGCGACAGGAGAGTGTGTTCACCGTGTCACCGAACGTGTCACTGCCCACACACACACACACACTCATGACAAGCTGCCACTCTCTCAGAGAACATGTGGGGGTGAGGTCCAGAAAAGTAGTTAGCATTATATTTCTGAAGGTGCCATATTATTATGTGATGTTATGGTACTTAGCATTAGCAAGATGAGAGTAAGTGCAGGCTACATCCAAAACAGCAGCAGTGCAGCGCTCATCTTACTCCATAGTGCTAGAGTACTGCTAGGACTGCTGTAGGTTAGAGCCAGTGATTAGAGCCAGGGTTAACCTCTCTTTATAAATAAGACCCAGCCAGCCAGTGCAGGTCAGGATCAATGGCCACTTCACAACTCATTTCCTTTTATGCCTCCTAAACCGCCCTGCTCCGCTCCCTACGACCGGGAAATAAATAGTGCTCGATCCATAGTCCTGGTTCCGTAAAGCCCCCGGCTATTGCTACAGCTCAATGCCCAACAATCATTTATTTGCAGATGGCTTTTTTTCCTCTCTCTAAGAATGCATCGCAGATTTTTCACCCCGTAACAATAATTGTATTGAAACAGGCATTCTGTCATTGTTTGTTGCCACTCCCCTGTCATTGACTAACAATAGACTAGGAGGTCGTTAATACGGCGAGGTGGAGGGGCCGGTCACTGAAGGCGCATACATAATGCCTGGGTTCGTGATGTAGAGTTTGTTGGGGGGAAGGGGGGGGGGACGGCCTTAAAGATGCAGTTGTAGAGAGTAATGCATTGCTGCTTGCCTTACACAAGCGATTCCCCAAAGCAAGTGGCTTAGACGTTTGATAGCCTGCGACACCGCTATCCATTTAACAGAGCTTAGAAATAACACATATGCATATGCCCTACGTGTTAAGCTGACAACCAAGAGGCAGGATTTGCTAGAAGGCAGCTTTGGAGCGTTGTGAATTTAACAAGCATGTCTAGTATTACAGTTTCTCTCCGCTTTAGCCATGAATAGTCAAAAATCAGCCTCCGAAACGCCTGCCTTGCAGTTGTTGTTTTTCCTTCCCTCCTGTAACAAATATTAAAATGATCCAAATCTTGTTAAAGGGGATGACTAGAAGTAGGCAGCTCCAGTGTCCGCAGTCCTTAGCCCTTTTCTTAACCCCAACAGTTTCCACAATCCATTGACCAAACACCAGATGTCAGCTAGCAGTCTCTACTTCTTATGTACGAACACTATCAGGTGACTCTGAACAGAATCTTTCTCCTGAATATGTGAATGGTCTATTCCCCCCTGAAAGCTGTGGCTGGAAGCCTGCTAAGGGAAGGGATGCTCATCATCCGCCCACAGCCTCCCAACCAACGCTGTATACATATGTAGTAGGGGCCTTTTTCCTCTCTCAACTGGCTGCTCTTCTCCTCTTCAGGGCTTTCGAACAAACGCAGTAAATAAGCCCAGGCCTCACCTCGCCAAATACACAAGAGGCTTTTCAAACAGACATACATGTCACTTAGCTCTGGCTTTACGGTCTGCCTTTCTCACTAGCGGGCTTTCGTTTGAAGCGCCCCTTATTGGTCCAGAGGCCTTAGCCGCTGACGTTCCCCGTTCCATTTCCTCTCCTGTCATTCTGGCCCGGACGTCTTCATCACTTCATCAGCCATTCTGGGTGTCTCTCTCGTCTCCTCTCGTCTGGTCTCACCCCAGTTTAAGGGAGGCCATATGGAGGTAAGAGTAGAAGACCTACAGCAAAGGACCCCAGCCTTGCAGACCAGCCAGACCCTCTAAATGAAGCTGTTCTCTGTTCCCCATCCCCAGCAGCCTGCCAATCCTCATCAAGGCCCTAACCACTGGTTATTTACCCGCACTGGGACAACTTAACTGGGGTTGAATTGATCAGTGATAGCAGTGGAAAGCTGCTTCGTTGTTTCAGCCTGATAAGGGAAGGCTATGAGCATATGCAGAACATGCTTTGTGGTATGCGTAGCAACGCTTCAAGCTCGAGTAGACACTAAGCTGATATTGGGTTTCACGCTTGAGTCTTTGTGCACGAGGCACCAATGAAAATGGGAAGATTTGATTGTTTCTGCATATGCATTTATCAGAAGTTTACATGATAAATATACATTAGCTGAGTGACTTGGCCATGCGTGGGATTGTTTCAGTGATATTGCTGCTTTATGCGTTCAGTTTCACCTGTTTGGACTTCATCATCCAATTCCCTATGAAAATGATAATCGTAATTTGCACAAATGTCAAATTTTTACCCCAAACGAGTTTCTGTCGTTTGTCAACCATGGGCTTTTGTCAATGTTGTTAGAGTGCAGAAATATTGCTTCTTTGGTACAAGTTTTTATCATCCGCATAATTTCACAGTTGATTTCCTGTATTTCAGACTTCAACATTACAGCATGTTTATCACTTTCTGTGCGAACTTTAACTGCATTATAGGTTCAACAGCATCAAAGATATACAATGCATGATCATCTGAACAATGTTGAGGTTTGAGACTCTTGCGGTATGAGCCCCCCCTTCCCTTTTTTTATATTTCTATGCAGTAGCTCCTTCCTTCGCTATAAATTATCTGTCATTTCTTTTTTGATATAGATTCAAGTCAGAGGTTTTTTTTAATAACCAGTGTAATTGTGCCGGCCTTGTGTGGAGTGCTGTGGAGGGAGTGATCGTGCTTTTGGCACATTTATCAAAGCCTTAAAAAAATAGAAAATGCAAAAAGCCCCCCGCTTCTCACATGGACACACTAAGTGAGCGACACAGTGATACATTTTCTTGTTAGGAGAAATTACATCCACTAACTTGAGTTACTTCAGCATGAAATTGAAAAAGAAGCATTTCTCCTGAATTTCCATTCTTGATTCAATGAAAGATGTAGATTAGCCCTTTGGATAGGGGAGGAAAAGAATGAAACTAAAGAAGTATGACTTTTTTCACGCTCGGAGGTTATTCTTATAAGCGTGTTATGGGATGCCGGTGGAAAAAGGGGGCTTTTGTTTATGGAAGCAAGGGTATAGTCAGCCAGGTAGTGGTCTGAAACAAATATATTTCACGTTGTTTTTTCCACCAGTGTGTGTGTGTGTTTGCGTACGCGCATGTGTGTGTTTGTGACTGCTTGTGTCTATGCCTGCAGATGTGTTCGCTGGTGTGTGTGTGTGTGTACGTCTTTATCAATGGGGCTTGTGCTCCTCTCATTTCCCACCTTAACCATGCACAACTCTCTAGTCAGAGCAGTGTGGTGATAGCGCTCCCAGCGCCATAGCTCCTCTTCTCCTCTCTCCCTCCCAGCCTTCCTCCACTTCCCAGCCTCCCTCCACCGCGGGCGGGCGGGCGGGCGGGCAGGCAGGCAGGCAGGCAGGCAGGCAAGACACTGATTGATAGACGCGGCGTGTCAGAGAGGAGAAGATAACTGTATCTATCGCAGCTCACTTAAAGGTCAGACACACGGAGTAATTGGAATATTCACAAGACAACTGGATGAGAGAGTGGTGGGGATGGTACGTGAAGAGAAGGAGGTGTTGAAAGCGTAACTCCATAAGCAGGGAAACAGTTGACGGAGATGCATTGGCCCTCCACGGCTAGATGTAGTGGCCATTAACTTCAGTGATCTTTGGGGGAACCGGGCGTTCATTGAGATTGGGCACCGGAGATCCATCACCCTGGCATCTTGGATGGGCCGGAGGCTCTTCCCATAGAGGCTAATGACAACACAGGACCCGGGTAATCGAACAGAAAACAACCACTTTCTGGTCACCTACAGAAGGTGAAGGTGTGCTGAGCGAATCAGTGCACGGTGCTGTCTAATTAATTCTTCCCTTGTTGTTTGTGCCGCCGTTGTTGGTAGTGTCAGGAAAGCTAGATGAATCAAGTTTAGGACTGCGTTATTCCTCCTCGGGCTGCCAATTGAATTGGCTACAAACATGAGAAACAGCCTAGCCCAAACAACTGCTGTGTGCGCTCTATATTCCAGCCCATACACGGTACTAGCCTAGCTCCACACTCAGCCCAATGGCTATTGGGTTAGCCATGCCGTCATTAAGGTTAAGTCATTTACAACTAAGGTCAGAGTTTCATTTAATCGACCCTGGAGGTAACACTTACCACACAACCTGAGCCCCAGCCAGGTCCAGACGCACTCTATTGACCTGCAGCATGAGATCCTCCGAGGGGGTGTGATCAACTGGCTACAGCAAAGCACACTGGAGCTGATTATCCCAGGTATCTTAAAGCTCCATTTCTGTGGAAGGGAAGAGGCAAGGCTTCAGTCTACTTAATGCCAACGCAAGATGCTCTTGTCATTCATGGACAGTATATGATTCCTTGGTTGATAAGCAATGATAAGCATTGGGTTATTTGGTAATGATGGGTGTTAATGGGTGAGATTAAACACGCAAACAAGCTCAAGGATGGTTAGTTAATAAAACATTCAGATATGGGCCCAGGCCTGTTTTTGGCATTGGTAATAGTGAGTTGGATGTAGTGAAGCTTTACTCTCATATTTCATATTTTAATTTCAATAGGATTTTGTTCACAGTCCTATTATGGCTCAAGGCTTTTGGCAGTGTAGTGTGTGTGTGTGTGTGTGTGTGTGTGTGTGTGTGTGTGTGTGTGTGTGTGTGTGTGTGTGTGTGTGTGTGTGTGTGTGTGTGTGTGTGTGTGTGCATGTCCGCATGTGTGTGCATGCACTTTTGTGTTTGTGTGTGTGTGTGCTTATCATTTTAGGCATGTGTATTCTTATTGACATCCTGCACGAACACATCATCTTCCGTCGATGCCTTTGAAAGGTTCCCTGCACTCCTGTGACCGTAGTCAGAAAGCTCGTAGCCTCCGGCCGTCCACTTTGGTGTGTGAGCCTCTTAGTGACTCCCCGTCATTAAAGACAGACACAAACAGAACACTGATGGTGGAAAACAACTTCATTCTACCTTCCCCTAGCGCTCAGAAACACACACGTTTTAGCTACAATCCATTGCTTTCCAAGCATTGCTTTTTCCACTGGTCGGCCCTGTTCTAAATGAACTGTAGATGCTTTTAATGCAACGTTTAATAGTAGGTATTCTTCCAACTGTGTGACGTTCAGCCATCTGGAACTGTGAAAAGGAGATGGATCATAATCATTTGAAGGGGGAATCAAGTGTGTGCCGGGACCATTAAGAAGTGGTAGGGTGCAGACAAACACACAGGCATGCACATACACACACACCCCCCCCCCCCCCAACACATATACTGTATACCAAGGGGGGGCAAAGTACGGCCTGCAAGACATAAAAAATAAAAAAAACTTTTTCTTTTTTTTTTTACACCTTTTTTCTCCCCAATTTCGTGGTATCCAATTGGTAGTTATAGTCTTGTCCCATCACTGCAACTCCGAGAGCCGTGTATCCTCCGAAACACGACCCAGCCAAGCCGCACTGCTTCTTGACACAATGCTCGCTTAACCCGGAAGCCAGCCGCACCAATGTGTCAGAGGAAACACCGTACACCTGGCGACAGTGTCAGCGTGCATTGCGCCCGGCCCGCCACAGGAGTCGCTAGAGCGCGATGGGACAAGGAAATCTCGGCCTGCCAAACCCTCTCCTAACCCGAACGACGCTGGGCCAATTGTGCGCCGCCTCATGGGTCACGGCTAGCTGTGACACAGCCTGGGACCAAACCCGGGTCTGTAGTGAAGCCTCAAGCGATGGGATGGAGTGTCTTAGACCGCTGCGCCACTCGGGAGGCCCCAGCGAATTGATTTTAACAAATAATTGGTCCCCAAAAAAATGCAGCAGCAGTTGAATTTCAAAATCCCGATGTGGCCCTCGAGCCAAAAAGTTTGCCCACCCCTGCTGTACACACACACACTAGCCACGCACGCACGCACGTACACTCACGCATGCACTCTCTCTCTCCGCACATCTCCCTCAGGTGTAAGTGAAAGGCAGTCTCTTCTCTTTTTCACAGTAGATTGCGGTAGCTTTCAGTTGTTTCGGCTGTAAAGGACTTCCCTAAGACGAGCAGATAAAAGAGCTGTGAATGGTCCGTGAGTCACCTGATCTAAGCCCAGCGAGATACAGCAGTTGAAAGTGAAGGCTTTACTAGAGCCACCAGAAGAGAAGCGGGATAAATAGAATTTCATAAGGGAAGAAACAGGGAAGAGATGCACCCGAGACGGTGTCAGGTGGTTCTCTGACTCGCTCCCAGCGGTGTGTTTTATGTGGCGTATAAGTTCACCTCACAGGTTGCTGGCAAACTGTAAACTATTATGCTCGCTCCATAGACAAGATTTCCTTGTATTTGCACAGAATATCCATGACAGTATCTGCAGGGGGTGGGAAGTGTATGAATGTTTGTGGTTGCAGTGAACGATGGCAGGCTCGCTCTGTTTGGTGTGTTATTGCTGGCACCGTTTCTCTCTCCGCCAGGGCGGATGGATAGAATAGAATACTCCCTCTCTCTCTCTCTCTCTCTCTCTCTCTCTCTCTCTCTCTCTCTCTCTCTCTTTCTCTTACTCTCCACTGATGGGCTGAGCAGACCCATGTTTTGTTTCTCTCCCGAGCTGGGAAAATAAGTGTGAGGTTGCACAATGGAGCAGGATTCCATATTTTCTATTCCCCCCCCCCCCCCCCCCCTTCCCCTATAAGTGCACAGCTTCCTGGGGTAGCAATGACTGAATTCATCTTCCAATTCACTGGGGAGGGCTGAGCTATGCCGGCTCTGTTTACAGTGGCAGAAAGTTAATATAAATTTTCATCAGAGGGGGAAGTTTACACATATGATTCTATTTGTCCTTCGTTATTAGCACCTGAGTCTGGGGCTGGGGAAGCATAATTGTCTACAGACACAGGCCAAATAGATGCAAGGGGAAGGCAAATAAGCACACCCCGAAATCATTTCCATTGTTTGTGTGTTACAATCCCGGCGCCCTGGGATTCTTAATCTAGAGGATCAATAAACAAGGAGAGAGAGGGAGGAGGAGAGAGAAAGAAGGGAAGAAAGAAAGAAAGAAGAAATAAATGGAAGGAATTCTTAGAGAGAATTACCGAGTGAGAGAGAGAGGGGGGATAAAGATAGAGAGGGAGGGAGAGGAAGAAACAGACGTGGAAATAGAGAGAGAGAAACGGACGTGGAAATAGAGAGAGAGAGAGAGACTTTAGCTCTGTTAGTAGTGAGTTGTGGCACCAGATGGAGGAAGCAGAGCAGAGCGGCACACAGAAGCCCATTGTTCTGCTGGTTAGCTCGCCTCTCCGTCCTGTGGCTGAAGCAGATTCTCAACGGACTGCTCCCTCGCTCTCTCGCTCCTTCCACCTTTGCAGACTCTGTTGATTTATTGACTCATACATAAAAATGCTCATTACTCCCACATCCTCTCCCTCTCCTCTACTGCTCAGGTGTGTGTGTGTGTGTGTGTGTGTGTGTGTGTGTGTGTGTGTGTCCCTCTCCACAACAACCGTAGAAAAACACTATTCTCTGATTCCACAACAAGCAGTTTTTTCCAAGTATGAGATCATGGCATGATTTATTTGTGTGACCTCTCTCTCCCCTCCCTCCGATGCTGATTCACCAACTCACTGACTTTTGTTTACCTCTTGTTTGTTGGGCCCTTAGTCCAGCTCTCCGCTCCGTGTCCTCCGACTCTGCTACAGTTTGTTTCTGTAACTCCAGTCTGAAAGGTGTCGTTATTTTCCCATAATGGTTTGTTTTCTGAGGAGCCAGTCAAGCAGAGTGCAGGCGAATCCCCCTGTATTGTGCTGGGATGGCTTTGTGGAGCTGGGGGTGATAAGGGAACCACTGCCAGGTATTGTTGAAGCCACTGGTGCATTACTGTTCTGAATGACCTTTTATGAAAGGGATACAAATCTTTCTACTCCTGCTAGTAAGCCACCTCAGTTAAGGGAATCAATATGAGGATACACCAGACAGCCAGACAGAGGCTTTGGTCCTGTGTCAGACTAATTGGACGATTTTGTGTACAGAATATACAACCCACTTTGTATGCAGATGTAATTCATGCATCTGTTTTCCTGTTTGATCCAGTGAAAGACTCCAACAAGATTCCAATTCCATCGTTACAATGATACCAGGTCACACTTTGCTTGTTTTCATGAAAGTCCATCCACTTCTGCATTCATGAACTGTGTAGAACGCTTTATCCCCCTCTTCATCCCACCAGCCCCTCCGAGGAAGCCTTAGCCTCTGTTCTATCCTGAATCCACTTACATAACGCGATGTGGTGTCAATATTTTGCCGTGTAGTGTCAGGCCCTCCTATGCTATCTCCTGCAGCCGTACCGCCAGCAGGCCACAATCCAATCAGCCCCTGTTTGTTTGTTCAGCTTAAACTGTTTGTGCCTTGTTTTCCATGGCATGTGACTCCCCTCTCTCCCCTGGCTTGAAAAAGTGTTGCACTTGTCTTTTTTCATCCTCCCCCTCTGTCTGTTTTCTAGTTGTGTTTCCCGGTAGCAGTGAAGTGGAGGGTAAGTGGAGATAAGCCCAGGGTCTGGTGTCTAGTTGGACATGTCTGCTTGGAGATGTTCTGGATGACAGAGTCTTGTTGAACAGCGGCCCTCTGCTCTGCACAGAGGATGGGGCCTACTGTTAACGCACACGCGCACACGCACACACACACGCACACACACACACACACACACATGCTAAGGAAGTAGCATCATACAGGTACTCTACATTCTTTAATGACTAGAACGTCCACCACCTGTGCAGTTCAGGAAGTGACATACCCAATCCAAATACAATGTCACGGTTCCTTTTGATGTACCGTAATTCTGATATCAGGGTGCATTTCATACAGTCACTAGTGTACGTATTGGAACGTGTGGCATTCCTTCAGATGACTTATTTCTCCCTGGCCTAACATAAAACACAGCCACCATAAGCAATCTGTAGATTTGTAATGGTGTGGCCAGTCACGGCGAGCCGCTAATGTATTTCATGCTTGTTTAAGATGTTGGAATGCCCCCCCCCCCTTCACAAAGGTGCATTGTGATGTGTTCCTTATTACCTCTCTGCATTAAGTCTAAACACAGGCTGTGGACTGGAGGGGTGGGGTGGGGGGGGGGGGATATGGCTGACATATGTTTCTTTAGTCTGTCTCTCTCCTCTTTGCAGTGATCTCTGCACGCCTATTCATGTAGCGGGGGGGGGGGAGTGCCTGTGTAAACATTCTAGTTTCTCCCTCCGTTTCGCATAATAGTTGCCTGAATTCATTTCTCCTGACCTGGCTATCTGAAACCAATTACACCACATCCATTTGGGCGGAATCTTATTTTCCTAAGGATCAGTCGGTGGAGCCGTAGCTTTGTGTGTGTGTGTGTGTGTGTGTGCGTGCGTGCGTGCGTGCGTGTGTTTATTTTTTTTGTCTTCTATCCCCAGCGATGGATATCAACATCAAATATGCCGTTCTGAGTGCCTTGTTATTTATGTTAGAGCCAGAGCTCTTTCGCCGGGCCCTTACAGCCGTCTCAAGAATGCGCGACATTGTTCTGTTTATACAGTGTGTGCATTAACAGACAGGAGATGTCATTTTCCGTGCATAGCAACCCAGGTTAAATAGGAGGACAGCTCTGTATGTTTTGTCTGCGCGCCGTCGCGAATCTTCAGCAAAAAACTTTTGATGACTTTTACTTGGCATGCCTGCTTTGTATAGTCAGGCGGAGAAGAGGGGGGGGGGGGGAGAGAGCACTGTATGTGTGTGGAGTTAGGCCAAGTCTATATGGATGGTGAAAATGGATGGCTGCTTTCCCCCAGTAACGACTGAATATTCAGAAATACTGACAGTAGGAGAAACGTAACCTCGGCTACCACCGATGACTTTCCTGTCAGTTTTAAGGCATCGCAAACTCCCGCGCTGCTTCAGAAAGCGGGGGCTGTGTTGATACGGAGGGCTTGAGAAAAGTACAATTCTAGATTGTGACCAGAGTTCCCCTCTAATAAGCTTGAACGGAGTTGAGCTGTACAGTCCCAGTCGCGACGCTGTCAGGGCCGATATCGGAAGCGCCGTTAAAACGGCTCATTCCCTGTCCTGTTCTCATCCTCTTTACTTCTGACCCGTGTCTTGTATTGAGTGACTTTCTTGTCTTTTGTTTTTCTACAGTTCAGCAGAAAGCAGTCAGTATTGATTCCAAGGACAGAGAAGCATTTCCTCCTGCTGCCAATTGTTGTGCTGCATCCATTAGCCATTTATCTAGCCTTCCTAGCCTGCTTGATTCACACTACAGAGGGCAAACCAACCCAAGCCACTCGGTAGTGGTTCTGTTTGGCACTGTATTGTGAATCAGGCATCAGTGCTGGACTTGGGTTTCAGAAAGTAGCCCAATTCACCGTCAAATTTAGATTCGTTGGGGCCACATTTTAGTACTACACTGATTTCTTGGCAGTCTCGAAGCCGAGAAAGTTGTTTAGCTTTCACATTTGCTCCGTTACACAAATGCAAACATCATTCACAAATCGGAAAACAAATCTGAATTTCTCCTCATTCTAAAAGCCCAAGCAAAGCGTAGAAAGGTCGACAAACGGTGACAGAGGTAGTACTGCCAGCCCTGGTAGATGTTGGTGATTTTTTTTCTCTCCCTCCCCTTCTGCCTCTGAGTGTCTTGTGAAGTTTAAGGCCGTGGTTCATCACACTGGTGGGTTTCAGCTGAGGCTGAATCTGAGGCTCGTCTTTCTGAGGTAGACGGATCAATGCAAGTTAGAACCCAGCGCCACTGCATTGTGTTTGTTTACTTTGGTTCAGCGCGTCTGGCTCCTGTGAGCCTCCAGCAGACAGACTGTGGCAGCCCCGGCCCTCCCCGGCCCCCTTGCTCTGTCTTTTCATAATTGATCAGGGGGATGGCTGCCGTCCCAGAGGGTTAAGACGTGGCAACCCTCGCTCCCTCTTTTTTTCTCTCTCTGGCTCTTCCCTCTCTCTCTCTCTCTCTCTCTCTTTCTCTCTCCCTCTCTCCATCTCACTCTTGTCCCTCTCTCCCTCTTTCGCTCTCTCTCTCTCTCTCTCTCTCTCTCGCGCTCTCTCCCTCTCTTGTCTGTCTCTCCCTCTCTCTTCTCCCCCCTGTTTGCTCAGCATCTCAATGTACTAGTTCAAACATTGTTCACACCAGCTGGCAGTGCAGTGCCATATGCACATCCTGTCAAAGCAGCTGTTGTCATGGATACTGGCAAGCACCAGGAAAATAAAACAAGGCCCCATGATTCTCAGGGAGGAAGAAGTGTCACTCTCGTCTGAAGGAGATGTGTTTTTTTCCCTTCTTCTTCTTCTCCTTCACTCAAAAATAAACACCTGTAAAGGTGTTGTGTTGTTTTTGTGTTTTTAACTGTATGCCTCTGTTTTTTTGGGGGGAAGGATATTTATTCTACAGTATGCTGCTGCCAGCTGCTCTCAATGGTCTTTCTGGCATATTGACTTTCGTCAGATGTAGCCTTGAAGCAGTGGAGGAGTAGGTAGCCATCGTACCTATGCGTTTTGTACTTGTCAGACACACAGTACACTACATGGGCTTCGGTTTTATCTTCTCATCGCACCCTGAAAGTGTCTGGGAAATCAAGCCTGTCTATAAATCTATCAGTCACGTCTAGGTGTTGATGATAGATGTTTAACATTTCCAGAGTGTGATTTTATAATTCTTTCTGCCATATGTAAACAGCATGTGAGCAAATTTCATCTGGCAGGGAAAGGGCTTTTTTCTCTCTCTCTCTCTCTCTCTCTCTCTCTCTCTCTCTCTCTCTCTCTCTCTCTCTCTCTCTCTCTCTCTCTCTCTCTCTTTTCATGCGCATAAGCAGCGTTAATGCATAGTGTTAAACCTGGCCTCCTAGTTAATTCACTCCAAAGGTAATCTGATGTTGATTTTGTCAACTTTAATTACGGCTTCTAGGAACACTCCACATCGCCTGCCTCTACTTCAAATTGATATTATGAATATGCAAATGGACTAGTAATTTGCCGAGAAGTGGGTATTTCAGTTGAGCACACACTAGACAGGTCAATTCTACTGACGCCTTGCTTTTTTTTTTTCTCCAACTGCCTCTTCAAGGGTGCTTTAGACAAACTGTATTTATCCTTGATCATGGCTCTGTGTGAATTATCACAAAAATGGATCTCTGGCGTACTGTAAGCCATGTCAGAGAGTGTCGCTGAAAATATTGGATAATATTTCTTGACAGATTTTGGCTAGTTTAATAGCTTTTCTTAATATTTTCAGATGTTATGGTTGGTTGTCATCCCAAAGAAATCTAACGTTTTGCTTTTTTCTCTTTGTCTCTCTCTTCTGTTTTTCTCCCCCCTCTCTTCGTCTCCCCCTCTCTCTCTCTCCCCCATCTCTATCTCTCCACGCTCTGTCTCTGCCCCCCTTGTCTCTCTCTCCCCATCCATGTTCTCTTCTCTCTCTTTCTCTCCAGGCCCTACAAGCAGCGAGGCAATTACTCTTACAACAGCCAGGCAGTGGCCTGAAATCTCCAAAGAACAACGACAAACAGCGTCCACTGCAGGTGAGCAGCATGGTCACTAATCTCTTAAATCCATCCATAATACATGCTGTCTCAGAAAGAAGATTTCCTCTGCTCCACAAGTGTGTTTGATTTGGCAATGCAATTCTGGAACCTGTCATTGGAATTCTCAAACCTGGGACAGCCTGTCCTCAAAGCAAAGCAAGCTGTTTTATACACAAAGAAACAAATCGATTTGTCAGCCTCTGGTTTTCCAACTTTCGGTGGTCAAGTCTCCACACATTGTCTTATTTCCTATCTTTCACCAGATGTAATAGAATTAGGGTGGGGGTTAAAGACGATAAAGTTTTATGAAGTATTTTTTCTTTGTGTGAAGATAAAGGTTGTTGTATGGAATGAAACGCAGCGATATTTGCAAGTTGAAGAAGTAGGAAGTGCAACGTCGATGATCTCAACACTTTTCCACATTTGATCCATACTATTGCAACGCCACCAGACCCAGAGGTGACTTGTTTGCACAAACACGTCCGATTGAATCCAGGGTTTGTTAAAGGCAACTCATTTTAAGTAGCTGTCATTTGAACTCCTCAACGCTCATTTTGCCTTATTGATTCATAGCTACCGTCTATTTCGGGTTGTCAGCGATTTGCATAAAGGGTCACAGTCACACTGCATCATCTGCTCCTTTCTTCCTTCAACTCCTCCTCTTATTCTCTCCTTTATTCCTGTTTCTTCCTTCTCTCCAGCCACAGTCACACAGGATCTATCCCTCTGCTCGTTTAGTCAACAATAAGACGGTTATTTGCTACGCTAGCTTCATGATTATGTAAGCCCCTTGACATCTGCGACTGCTTCTCAAGTTTTCGGTTTTTTTTGGGTGGGGGGGGGTTAAAATTGAAGTGTGAGAGTGTGTGCCCTCCACTCGGCTAATAAGTGCTATCACGGAGCACTGGCTTACCTCATTACTACCCCTGTGCATTTAATGAGAGATGGGGAAAATTGGCTTTAACCTCATCGTTAACATTTTTCACAGAGTCTAACAATGGCGACACCTTCAATTGGAGTCACACCCCTGTGTACCTCATTACACGGTGGCGAAAAGATAAGGTTCAAGCGACGTGCCGCCCGTCGTCACACTTTCTTTTTCATTTAAATAATTCAAGTCGAGGAAATGTGTCTGTGTCGAGAAGTGTTAATATTATCAGGCGTATTCATTCATGGATCATTTTTCTTTCGCGTTTCATGCAAAGAAATTAGCATTACTGTCAGTTTGAAGATATTAATTGTTTATCAAACAAAAACACTCTATTCTCTATTTCTATACAGTATTGTTAGGTCCATGGCATTTCACCAGTTGGGTGTACTGTATGCAGAAAATAATGGGTTTCACAGCCCAGTGAGTGATCTGCAAATTGCTGTACTTGTGCAATACTTGTGAGGAGTGGGGAATAGTATAGGATGGAGGGTAAGTCTCTGTGATAGCGCTAGCAGCAGGTCCATGACCGATCCACGGGCTCTAATAACAGCAGAGAATGGTAAATATTGAATATTTACATTTGCTTACTCCCATCCTCTCCTCATGTTAGCGATATGAATCAATATGAATCGGGGGCCGTGTGAGCAGCGTGTAGTGACTCTAGTTAATCCGTCCTTTATTGACGTCTTCACCTCTTTGTTTTCAGTTGTCCGGACGGAAAGTCTTTGTGGAGAGGTAGTAGGCTAGCCCGTTGTGTTCAGGTGTGTATCAGCGACACCACGTTGCTTTGATTGTTGCTTTAGCTGTATGGTTTTATTTCCGAGTCCGCCATTTTGACTTGTCTTTCTATTGTTAATAATCAATATTTGTATTGTTTCAAAATGCACGATAAGTAGTACAGTATGGATGCTGTACTCGATAATGTAACTATTCAGGGCCCACATCGCCCAAGAGATTCGTAATAGCGCTGTCAAATTTTCATATGGAACACTTTTATGGGACGGCATCGCCGATCTTCCAATTGAGTTTACCCAACAATCTAGCTTTATTTACCTGGATTACAAGGCCAAAAAGCTCCATGTCTTCCACGCTTCAATAGTACCTGTCTTGATTGAGTCACCAGCAAAACTAACTGCATGTGTTCCTCTGCAGGTATCAGAGAAATTGATCCCCTTGTCTTATTAAAGCAGCTAGAAACATGGAATGGATTAATATTAGTGTGACAGGCCTGCTTACTGCTTATACGCTTCTAAGTCACTGATAAATCCCAGCGTTTTCCAGTATTTAAGAGCAGGGAAGACAAATACACTGTAGATTATTTAGTACACAAGCATATAAATGCATCAGCTTGCAATTTTAATTACTTGTATTAACGGCTAAAGGCTTGCGCCTGACTAATTCTATCCGGTGGTTCATCACGGTGTTGACGTGGCGACACAAGCTGCTTTTCCACATTTGCGTAATGTGACAGGTCTATCATTACCCAGTAAGCCCATGGGAGCGCTCAATAAACACCTATTTCTCCCAGTAAATCCCCTCGCCTTCACCATGCTGCTTACAAGGATTTCCCAAGGCACACAACACCCTCTCGTCTCTGTTCTACTGTTATACCCTCCTTCTCGCTGTGGCAATATCTATCTCCCCGAACGCATTTATACACTGACATTTGGAATACAAATAAAGAGACGGGCGAGATGACGAATAGGGAAGGGAGGATTACCGAGGCCTTTGCAGTCTGACAATTGTTCTCCCGAACCAAATCACCATCTCAAGTTGTCAGACGCCGTCGATGAAGCCCTTGTTAGTTTGTTTTGTTTTCTAATGTCTGATTCCCTCCTCCCTTGATGTGGGCTGGGCCCTGGCCGCCTTAGCGATCCACCTGGGACGTATGTGCCTTTAACACGCCGGGTACACCACAAAGCCTGACACGGTGATGTATAACGTGTGCGCAGAATAACGATGGCGCCGCAGCCGTGTGGTAGGCACGTTAGGTGTTTTCGGGGGAGGAGGGTTGAGTAAACAGCTGTATCTGGGCTGGATCAGCGTTTACGTGTCGGTGAGTCGGGCAGTGACCATGGCGGTAGGATATGTCACATTGATGAACACAGCATAAAGAAGGTGGGAGTGATCCGCTGACCTCCTCTGAAGACCGTTGGAAAGGGTTGACCAAGCCCAACACACACACACACACACACACGGTGTGAGAGGCGCGTTAACGAGGTGATCGCACAGCACCGTAGATTAACAAAGGAGGTCTTCACTCTGTGTGTCAAAGACACCCCATGGTGGAGTAGCTAGCTAGACCCTCCATGCCTCTTCAGATTATGCAACCCAGACAAAATATCAGTGCCAGAGGTTAAAATTGGATTTGCCCCTGCTCCATTAGCATAAAAGACATAGGAAGACTCCCTAGCCGACTTTCCCTGACTCTCTTGTAGTTGACGGTTAACCATCAGCCATGCAAAACCCGAGCCGTGACAGGTGTTTTTCGAAAGCAGTTTCTCTTTTATGCGGTGTTGTCAAGGAGCGCGTCAACCAACACGATGTCATGTTTTTAAGGCAGTTTAACGGTAATGACACCAAGTATCATGCCACCAAATCCACCTGGTATGAACATACCAGTGGTTGAACTCTGAACCTTGTAAAACGACTGACTGTTCCAGGTTGGCTGTTGGTTGGTTTTATGGATGAGAGGAGCTGTATTATAAATATGATGTTGGCTCTTGCCTTTCTTCGTGGTTTAGTGACTCCAGATCTGCCTCCCTATCAGACTGTGGGCACTGGGCCATCCTGAGGGTGTCACTGTTTTAAAGGTCGCCGCCATACATCTCATCACAGTAAAATATCCCTACGCCACTTTCCTTAACATTCATCTGACTATAGTCCCCCATCTGGAACATGGAACACTGAGAAAAGGCTACGGAGACATTGGTGGATAAGGTAGGTTGGCTGAGGATGGTATTTTACATGTACATGTATTCATATCTATCTGCTCTGCATTCCCCCTGGTAGTGGTAGGATCTCAAAATAGGAGAAGAAGAAAAAAATGATCACAGCCGAAAAACATTTTGTTATTATTCATGAAGAAACCTTCTGTTGACTCTTGGAGAAGGAGGAGAAAAAAAAGTGTCAGCACATTTTTACTCAAACACCCTCAGTGACTGCATGCTTTTGTAACAAGAAAACAAGATTTTATTCTCTCCCCCCCCCCCCCATCTGTGTTAGTTACACACACCTACAGGACAAGATTGCTAAATTGCGAGGACAGAGGAGGTTCATCATTGTGATGCAAAAGAAGTTGAAATATAACCCCAAGGCAAGCAGGCGGTATTGTAGAAAAACATGAAGAAAGTGCTACATCCCCCAGACCTTTGATGTAGCAGCAACAAATGTACCTTCTGACAGAAGATGCATGGAAGCAATAAGCGAGTTATACCAGACCCTTACACATGCAATCTGATTATTCTGGCCCGGGTGTTAATTGGATACTACCTGGCAGATCTGATACGAGTAGCAGCCCTGGTAGTGGGAAGCCTTTCCAAGTGATGAACTATAATTCACTGAGCTGCTTGAAGCACTTGTAATTTAGAGCGTGTCATTTGATGAAGCGGCTGATCCAGTGGTCTCTGTAGTACCTGGGACATCACAAGGCAGACTTGCTGTTCCCTCCAAGAGTAGCAGCTACTACGGGACACACCAAGACAACTGGTAGGAGACCCGTTCGGAAATATCAACTGGGAAAGACAGTACAGTGTGCTAGTGTGATAATACAGTGTGTCTGCTCCTCTCCACTAGCCACTGGAGGCTATAAACACTATTATAGACACTGTTGTACTGACATATTACTGTTACTGTCACGTTCTGACCATAGAAAGCTTTTATTTTCTATGGTAGAGTAGGTCAGGGCGTGACAGGGGGTTTTGTCTAGTTTATTTATTTCTATGTTGGTTCTAGTTTCTTTTTTCTATGTTGGGGGTTTTGTCTAGTTTCTGTATTTCTATGTGGGGTTCTAGTTTCTGTATTTCTATGTTGTTGTTTATTTTGGGATGATCTCCAATTAGAGGCAGCTGGTCATCGTTGTCTCTAATTGTCGATCATATTTAAGTTGTTGTTTTTCCCACTAGGTTTTGTGGGAGATTATTTTGAGTAAGTGTATGTTGCACCTCTTCGTCACGGTTTGTTGTTTTGTTCATTAGTTTATTTGTATGTCTTGCATAGTTTCACAGTTGTTATAAAATGTGGAACGATACACACGCTGCGCTTTGGTCCCATTCTTCAGACAGCCGTGACAGTTACACAGTACATGTCCTCCGCTTCATCAATTAAAAGGGAATCAGGGTTATCTACACAGAGATAGATATGTTTTGAAGGACCACTGAGCCTACCATAACCCCCCCCCCCCAACTCTTTTTAGACAACTTCATGCAATTGGTGTCTTTATGTTTTGATAGATTGCATGTCGCGTACTGTGCTGATTTGGGAAAACATTTTCTAATCTACTTAGCTCTAGTCCTGACAATCTGGAGTATTGATCTCTCTCTGTGTGTCTGTGTTTGTTTGTGTGTGTGTGTGTGTGTGTGTGTGTGTGTGTGTGTGTGTGTGTGTGTGTGTGTGTGTGTGTGTGTGTGTGTTTTGAAAAAGAGAAAGAGCCATTACATTATGTATAGCGCTAGGCCCACTTCTCTGAGAAGTTCTGAAAAGTTAGCAACGCTTGCAGGTAGGGAAGGAGGCCTGGGAGGAAGCCTTGGTGGTCTGGCTGTGAAGTTGCCCCCTATCAATAAGAGCCTGGCCACCATTGGCAGTAATTGGTTAGTAAATGAGCAGTGTCAGCTGAAAGGGACTGGAGGGGTCAGAAGTTCAGCAGCTCAGAGGGAGTCTCTAGTTTGGGGCCCATGGCCCCTGGGGAGCCCGAGATTGAGATGAATTAGTGGGGGACACTGGAAGAATTTCATCCTCTCTCTCTCACTCCTCTCTCTATCTCTCTCTCTTCTCTGGGCTAAAATGGGTCTAACACCTTAATTAACACTGAAGCTTGTCTCTGCCAAGCAGCTCAAGTAATTACCACCTTACGCCCCTCCATTTCTCATTTTATTTATCTTAACAGTATCTGTGGCAGCACTGAGACCGTTTAGCTAGTGCTGAAGAGAACCTAACGTTATTCACTCCATTCACCATCCCATCTCCGGCCCTGTTTATGCCTCAGTCCCACATCTAATCGGGAACTTCCCCCACTTATTACCGCTAAGTGAATTCTGCGGAAATTGAGAGAAATTCACGTCTTTTTTTTCACCCCTTAATTGTTTAAGTTTTAACTCTGATACTGTGGGATATCTCCTACTCCGGCCTTTAGTGTAATTTGATTTGGTCATAAATCCATTGTCCTAAAGATAAGCCCAATTGCGTATAATCGCCGAAGGTGCATTCGTCTGCCCATTGGTCCGGTTCGATGCAGAGAGCCACCGAGCGGCGGTGTTTTTTTAAACGCACAATTCTCAGTCAAATCAAACAAATTACGAGGCCTCTCACCAGAAATAAACCGCAACTGCTGCCTTGGCGGAGTCTAGAGGTACCTGATCACTTCTCTCCGGAGAAGAAGTTGACCTTTTTGCAGCCGTGAAGAGGTTTGTTTCATTCTCTGGCACGGAGTGTGACGAGCGAGAGAGAGCACCTTAATGATGTGCTTGTTCGTGTGAGGGGCAGCCAATGTTTTCTCATCAGGATCCAATTTAAAGGTCCTTTGTTCTGCGCTCAGACTTTGGACCTAAGCAGCAAACCACATGGCCTCCAAAGTTCATGTTGATAGTCACTGTCTTTCCTGTATGCCTTCCTCAGCTTTCTTAAGGCAAAGGAAATAAACAAATAGGGAGCAAACAGAGAGCGCCCGAGACTGCTTTGATTGCCATGCTCTGCATTGTTTTGTTTAGAATCATGTTAACCCACATACCAATGACATGATGTGTTACTTTTTGAGGATTTGGAGTAGGATATACTTGGAACACGCCCATTTGGGAACAATTTGCACATACACAGAGGTAGCAAAACTGTACTTCGAATCGATGATACTCCCCTACTTAACATACTGCTTGACTAGTTGGGCCCAAGCTTGCTGTACAACATTAAAACCCATTCAGACTGTCTACAAACAGGCTCTCAAAGTGCTTGATAGAAAGCCCAATAGCCATCATCACAAAGGCCAATCAGACTTGTGAACATAATCCCAAGGTGTGTATTGCCGCTTTCCATGTTGTCTGTAGCTCGTGAGGTGAGGAAACACTGTTGCTTTTATGTATTTTGTTTTGTTGCTTTTTGCGCTATTTTTATATATTTATTTAAACTTTATTTAACCAGGTAGGCAAGTTGAGAACAAGTTCTCATTTACAATTGCGACCTGGCCAAGATAAAGCAAGCAGTTTGACACATACAACAACACAGAGTTACACATGGAATAAAACAAACATACAGTCAATAATATAGTAGAAAAATAAGTCTATATACAAAGTGAGCAAATGAGGTGAGATAAGGGAGGTAAAGGCAAAAAAGGCCATGGTGGCGAAGTAAATACAATATATCAAGTAAAACACTGGAATGGTAGATTTGCAGTGGAAGAAAGTTCAAAGTAGAAATAGAAATAATGGGGTGCAAAGGAGCAAAATAAATAAATACAGTGTCTGCGTGCTACGTGGTGCTTGTTCTATGTTACTCTGTCTGCGTGCTACGTGTTGCTTGTTCTATGTTTCTCAGTCTGCGTGCTACGTGTTGCTTGTTATATGTTACTCTGTCTGCGTGCTACGTGTTGCTTGTTATGTTTTTCTGTCTGCGTGCTACGTGTTGCTTGTCCTATGTTTCTCTGTCTGCGTGCTACGTGTTGCTTGTTCTATGTTTCTCTGTCTGCGTGCTACGTGGTGCTTGTTCTATGTTTCTCTGTCTGCATGCTACGTGTTGCTTGTTCTATGTTTCTCTGTCTGCATGCTACGTGTTGCTTGTTCTATGTTTCTCTGTCTGCGTGCTACGTGGTGCTTGTTCTATGTTTCTCTGTCTGCATGCTACGTGTTGCTTGTTCTATGTTTCTCTGTCTGCATGCTACGTGTTGCTTGTTCTATGTTTCTCTGTCTGCATGCTCCGTGTTGCTTGTTCTATGTTTCTCTGTCTGCGTGCTACGTGTCGCTAGTTCTATGTTTCTCTGTCTGCATGCTACGTGTTGCTTGTTATGTTTCTCTGTCTGCATGCTACGTGTTGTTTGTTATATGTTTCTCTGTCTGCATGCTACATGTTGCTTGTTCTATGTTTCTCTGTCTGCATGCTACGTGTTGCTTGTTCTATGTTTCTCTGTCTGCGTGCTACGTGTTGCTTGTTCTATGTTTCTCTGTCTGCATGCTACGTGTTGATTGTTCTATGTTTCTCTGTCTGCATGCTACGTGTTGCTTGTTTTATGTTTCTCTGTCTGCATGCTACGTGTTGCTCATTGTTTGTCTGTATTGTTATTGTAATTGTTTTTAATAACCTGCCCAGGGACTGCGGTTGAAAATTAGCCGGCTGGCTAAAACCATCACTTTTACTGAAACATTGATTAATGTGCACTGTCCCTGTAAAAATAAAAAGTAAACTCAAAACTCAAATATATATTTTTTGAAACATCCATTTCTGTTATTTCCGTCCTTCCCAGTTACCAACCTCAAATGTAGCCAATTTTCAAATGATTTAAGAATAGATTGGTAATGTGGTTCATTTGGCTGACAGAGAAGCTACTGTAGCTAGCTAGCCTAGCGTTGTTGGATATCATGGTGGTTGTCTGATCCTGTGTGTGAGAGGACCGTTCATTGTCTGCCCGTGTTTATGACGGCGACGGTCCCTGTAAATGCTCATTAATTTTGTCCCTTCGTGGCAAAATCATTTCGAGGAGAAGCAATTCAGCCTCTGTTCCTTTCAATTCACTGCTCTTGTCAATCAAGCGGCCCGGGCTGCGGTATCCTGCGGAATGGAGGTGTTATATTCCGGCAATTATCATGTCATATACTCGAAAATGTAAATGAACGTGTGTAAAATTAAATTTATGGGTTGTCAGTGAAGAATAAGAACCAGGAGAGCAATTACTTATCGTCTTTCATCTTGGAGGCTCCGATACGTCAAGCAGAAAAGCGTGCAGTTAAATGCCTGGAATTAGCATTGTACTGGGGCTTCAACAATGAACCGAGGGCCGGGGCCTTCCTCTCCTCCGCCTCGCCTGCCTCTCTTTTTGTTTGGGGAAGAGCGATGAAATGAAGATGATTATCATCCATCACTCGCGAGCTAAAAAGCTAATGAAAGCTGGAAAGCCACTTCCGTGACTCCATTTGTTGCCTGTTTTTCAATTTTCGGTTTTGAATCCCCTTGTTTTCCTTGTCAGGATGTATAGGCTTTTCTCCTGGCTTGTTGTTCAGATACAGTATTATCCTCATCCTGTACAACTGGGCTAGTAATGCATGTATATATACCTCTTACAGAATACATGGTGTTTAGTGGTGTAGTGATTCATTATATGAAATTGTATGGTTATGTCTTTTCACTGTTTACATGTTTACATTTAAAAACCCAGACTCACACCGGGTTCCCCTTTCGTCAACCCCATTAACCCCGGGATCCTCATTCAAGCAGCCAATTAATGGGTTTTAATGAAAGCATTGTCATCCTGTCCACCACAATTCAACGGGGTGGCCCCCAGGGTAATTGCAAGTCTCCGATGTATCTTAAGGTTTTAATAACACTGAAGGTGGAAGCGCGGCGCATTTAGTTACGTGCAGATGTTTCATTTGTGACTTTTGTCGCTTTGTTCGGCCCTCTTTCTTTTGTGTCTGCTTAACGAAGTGCGGTAGAGAGCGAGGCTACTCTGCTATACCACAACAGCCTTCGCTCACGCACACACACACACACACACACACACACACACACACACACACACACACACACACACACACACACACACACACACACACACACACACACACACACACACACACACACTCTCTCTCTCTCTCTCTCTCTCTCTCTCTCTCTCTAAGACCCTAATGAACAATGGTGTCCAGTCTAGGATTTGTTTGAATATGAATGTGGCGGTGCGGCGGGGAGGAGGAGGAGGAGGAGGATGGGGCTGGGGATGGAGTTTGACCTTCAGCTGTGATTTTCAGTTCATCAGGATTAGTCAAGCTGGGCGATCAGGAGCGCTAATGCATAATGACTTCTAAAATGAAAAATGTGTAGTGACCATGCAAATGTCTCAGCTAATCAAAGAGGGGAAACCTGGGCCGAGGAGAGGAGGGAAGAGCAAAACAAGGACGTGTCAAGGCCTGAGAGATGGGGGGAGGGGGGGGGGATACAGGGAGAGATGTATGGAAAGTAATCAAGCAGCTTGATTAGACAGTAGCGTTGCACGTTAGGGGGACAGGAGGGTCTTATTGGCCCTTTTTGTCATGCCGTCGTAGTATACTTTCATAGCGACTATGTGCTAAACGATGTCGCAATTAGCGAGGGCTATGGAATGGCCACGACTACATACTAAAAGATTCAGTATAGTCCCATTCTTTAAAGATGCCTGCAAGAGGTTTAATCAATCTTATCTTAGCATAAGATACTATTTGGTAGACTATTCTGCGTCTGCAATGGTTGGATGTGTCATATCATAGCCTGTGTAATAGAATATTAAAATGCCCTAAGCCCTTACAGTCAAATAACACTTTCAGATTAAACCGTGGCCTCAACAGGTGAAAGTGAAAGACTCTGGGGAGAGTTTCAAATTCCTTCGTTCAGCAGTTTTGAGTTTTTGTTCCAAACTTCACTGCAGCGTAGAAGAGTAAACAAACTCGTCCCAGCGTTTGTTTTCGTTCCAGGGATTGTACATTTAAAAAAAATTAATAATAAATACCAGGCATGAAGAATTGAACAAAAAGGGATAGAAACAATAGAGCTACATTCCCCTGTTGCTATGTGCTCATGCAGGCAATCAAAGTGAGAAGCAATGAAAAGTTGGATCTTTCTTGCCTTGTTATTGATCTGTTGTGTTAGAAAGTCACTATCTACTGTCTTATAAGACTTTGGATGAGAGAATTCTATCTTTGTTTTGTTTTGGGGAAGTTCTCTCTAGCAGTTTTGACAGCAGCTAGTAGTTGAATGATTCTTATCACCTAAAAAAGGACACGTTTTTCAAAATGACACGTCAGTCAGGAGAAAGAATTGCGCCTCTGGCTGCTTTTCGTGAGAATGAAGAAGTTGCAGAACTTCTGTGCTCCGCAGAAAGGCAGCTGGTAATTCCACTCTATAAACAGAATTGTCTACTAGCACCAATCGCCCTTTTCCTCTCGGAGAAAGCTTCTCGAAGAATCGTCTCCCTCTCTGTCTCTCCGAGGCTCTTTCTGAGTGATCTCCAACCCCGGGGTCTGTCTGGGTGCTTGCATGCTGATTGTGCATACCAAGTGTCCACTTCAACTATGTTATTTTAATCAACTTTGGAGTTGTGCATTTTCCTGCTGTTTCACAATGGCCGCCACTGATAGGCATGCCTAAGGCGGTTCAAGGGTTCAGCTAATTAGGGTATACGTCTATTTAAATCCCTCTCTTCTCCCAGCGGGCGGACTGTCAAAAATAAGGCAAGGAAACACAAAGGCACAGCACCCATCCATCCTTCAGCACGGAGTGCCACAGCACAAGGGTGACGGGAGACATGCTTTCGCTACCTTTTGGTCCCCAATTACCATGCTCCCAGTGGGTTCTGAGGCCAGACCTGATGAATTCTCTCTCTCCCTCTCTCTCTCTCTCTCGCTCTCTCTTGGTCTCTGTCCTTTCCTCCCTCTCTTTCTCTCTCTATGTACCTCCGTTGCTCCCCCCTTCTCTCTCTCTCTCTCACCCACCCTCCAGGTGCCGGTGTCGGTGGCCATGATGAGTCCCCAGGTGATCACCCCCCAGCAGATGCAGCAGATCCTCCAGCAGCAGGTCCTATCCCCTCAGCAGCTCCAGGCCCTGCTCCAACAGCAGCAGGCTGTCATGCTGCAGCAGGTACCTAACATATACACACACCTAGTAGATACGCACAGAGAGACACGCACAGTAACACACCCACCAACACAATCACATACACACCAAGAGACGTTCACCTAGACATACACACACACATAGTTACATAGTCATACGCGCACAGTTACATGCATATGGTCACATAATGCCTGCACCCATTGAACCACGCACACATACACACACCACACACATACACACACACACACACACACACACACACACACACACACACACACACACACACACACACGCTGCCTGTGTAGCACTGTATACACAATACACATAATGTACAGTACATCTACGCCCGCTGCGCCCTTGACACAGTTATAGAAGAGAGACTAGAAGTGACGCACTTGACCACGTCACAACCAATTACCTGTATCCCTCCGAGGGTCTATTTCCTGGGAGCCCTCGGGAAAGGTAAAAGGTGTCAGGATAAAGACATAGTTACTGTAGTTATGAGGAAGTCAATGAAAGAGGGGTGGAGCCAGTACAGGAAGTGAGACAGGCTGTGTTAAATGTGGAAGGAGCTGACTTGTAATTTCATCATTACTTCCTAGATAGACTACAGCGAGGAAAGCTTTAAGTAGGGAATTATTGTTTCATTAACTACCCTCTTTAGTGGAATTTATGAATGAATTAAGTTTCAGGAAGATGTCCCATGCAGGCTAGAAACTGATTGCAATTTGATATTCTTTATAAGCCTTTTTTTTGCCCTACTGTACCTCCTCTGTCTTCAGGAGTCACTGAGAGTCGTATAGACGGCAGCGAGTGGATGTCGTGTGTGATGTGTGTTAAACGCCTTACCTTTAGAGGGATGAATCCGTTCCTTTGCGTGTGCTGTGTTCACTTTAAAGCATTTCAGTGCCTGTCAAGACATTAGACCAAAAACTGTATACTAGTTAATATGATTAATTGTGCCCCCTCCAGTACTGTGCGAGGCCATTTAAAGTCCATATGGAGAAGACATGGCGGGAGAGCGAGACTACAGTATGTGTCCTCCCCCCCTCCCCCCCCTGCTAGAAAATGAATCAGATTATGTATGGCACTTCAAGTATGTGTTATACGTAACCAACATGTGTCGGTGTTGTCGTGGCACACCTCATTTTCAATGACAGCAAAAAAAAAAAAAAAAAAAAAACAACGACAAACAAAATGAATTACAACATGTCGGAACCTTGGCGACTGCTCTTTTTGCTGCTCCAGTACGGAAACAGATTCCTCATTAACTTTTACAAACACATTGCTGCACTATTATGCCGTATGGTCGATATACTCTGTGTCAGTAAATCGAGGCTTTCCACTGCCCAAAACGTCACATACCGTACCAATGAAACCAACTGCAAAAATAGCATTTGCCAATGTCTATTTACATAGCCAGAAGATAATATGGACATTCTCCGAGGTTACCTGGAATGTTTTTTTTCAATCATCTATCTCTCTTTCTTCCCCTCCCAGCAACACCTGCAGGAGTTTTATAAGAAACAGCAGGAGCAGCTGCACCTGCAGCTTTTACAACAGCAGCACCCTGGAAAGCAAGCAAAAGAGGTGGGTATCTGTTTAGACCCGTAATGGCCTGACAGTGGAAGTGGGAGGAAATGGGCGAGCAGGCAAGACGAGCAGGGAAGAACTGTAGATGACGTCTGTTCTGGCTGTCTCACTCAGTTCAGCCTTCAGGTTAGCAGCCGTGGTCTGGGGGAAACCTTCCCATGTTTCTGGGATTCCACAGACCAAGGTGGCTAATCCAAAGCCAGTGTTGTCTAATGTTAGCTAATGGTTCTCCCAGTGTTACTGGATGTGTACTGTATGGGCCTTTGATGGACAAGGCACTGACACTTGTTATCTGCCGCTGGGGGGAGACTTGGGGAGAAATCTACAACATGTAAATGGATGGACGTGACGTTAAATAGCTAAAAAGCCCGGTTTGGGCCGAGAGAGCGGACCGAGTCACAGGGTCTGCTGATTAATCAACTGCTTCTGTGGGTTTGGGCCGAGTGGCGAGCAGCAGAAAAGTTAGAGTGTGACGCGCTCATAAATCACACTGACAGCCCGCCAGTCTACCGGGCGAGGCTCGCAGTCTGTCACAGGAGTCGAACGTCGTAGCGCGCGGCTGCGCCGGGGCCAAATCTAAACAAAACACGGGGAAGCAGTTAAATTGATCAGGAAAAGGTATCGCAGGCACCTTTTCCCAGACACATCTCTCTCCCTCTCTCCCTCTCTCCCTCTTTCTATCCCTTCCTCCCTCTCTCCCTCTCTCTATCCCCTCCTCCCTCCCTCCGTCTCTCTCTCTCTGTTTCGTCAAGCGGCCCATTATGCAGAGCGTACAGGAAGCTGCTACTGACCTCCCGGAGGCTTTGTTTCTGTTTGGATTTGTGAATAGAATTTTCAGCCCTCCGTCGCCATCAAATATGGAATAGAAATCGCTCCCTTATTTCTCCAGAGACAGTGGGTCCAGTCCACATGACTTGCGCCATTATGCAGTCTGTTTTCCAGTGAGCGCATCACAAGTTTTGTCTGTCCCCACCCCCCCACCCCCCCCCCCCCCAGGCTAGAAAGGAAAGGGTCTTCCACTGCAGCTTGTCTCTCTGTGAAGTGTGACTTCCTCCATGTATATCCTCAGGAGTGTCTTTCCACAACTCGATGGCCACCTTGGTCTTGTAATTCTTGTCAAGAAAAGCAAAACATTTACCCTAGACTCTCCTATAATAACAAGCCTTTGCTTGAGTGAATTAAAACAAATTGCAATCGAATCTGGCAGTAGAAAGATAGCGGAGGAAAAAGAGAGGCGGACAGAAAGAGAGAGAAATAGAAGTAGAGAGGAGAGAGAGAGCGTTCGTTGTATGATGGCTCCAGTACTTCCCATGTTTCCTAATAGACCACCAGAGATCTCATCAACAGCCCACTGAGGACTAAACGTGTTTAGCTGTGAAAAAGAGGTGCCATTAAACTGGTAATGAAGTAATGCTCAGTTCTTGGCATGTTTACTGTTATAGAAACTGATTATACCATGGTGCTACACAGTTACCTGTCTGATCGACATCTGCAATAATATCAGCTTATAGTTCTGATTAATAGTTTTATTTGTGTCTGTGGGATAGTACTGTTTTGATTAAGCCACAAAAGCGTTTTTTCCCTTGTTTTTCTGTGGTTGCTTTGGCAGTTGTTTTGTTGTTGTTGTCGTTGATGTTATTGTTTAGCTCGGGCTGTCTGGCTGGCCCAGTGGTAAACAGGGTTGGGAGGGTGGATGGGGTGGGGTGGGGTGGGGGGGGTAACGCTGGTGTGCCCAGTTGCTGTAAATCTCCCAGCGAGTTCCCCTCGGCCCCATAAGCTGTAATAGACCATCAGCAAATGCAAGACAATTAACTATCAGCTGTGGGGGGGAAGGGATTACCCAGGGCTTAATATCATACAGAAAACTCATCTCATAGCAGTCTGGAGGGGCGAGTGCAGTCTATCAGCCCAGTGTGCCTAGCTATGCCTCGTTCAGCAAGAGGAGGAGACGGAATAGAACAGGAACTAGGTAAAAAAAAGGAGGCGAGGATAAAGAGAGAAAGGAAGAGAGGAAGAGAGACAGGCGGTAGTTAAGATCATGGAAGCAGCACCGGCAGCATCGGCAATGGAAGCATCCTCGTCGTCGGTGTGGGCGCCCACTTTCTTGTTAATTTGTGTCATTTGTGCTCCTTTCCTCCTCCACTCCTCCTCCTCCTCCTGCTCCTATTCACTATAGCAACAGCAGCAGCAGCAGCATCAGCAGCAGCTCGCCGCCCAGCAGCTCGTCTTCCAGCAGCAACTCCTCCAGATGCAACAGCTCCAGCAGCAGCAGCACCTGCTCAACATGCAGCGCCAGGGCCTGCTCTCCCTGCCCCCGGCCCCAGGACAGGCAGCCCTCCCCGGGCAGACCATGCCACCAGGTAAAGGGGTGGCTGAAGGGAGAGGAGGGGGAAGGGGAGCGAGCCTGGGGTTTCAGGGGCTTCTGGGGCTGGGGGGCTGTAGCGCACGTGACTGCCGGCGGCCACACCACTCTATCTATCTCTCTCTCTCTCTCTTCCCTTTTTGTTTCTACCTCTTTCGCTCTCCCTCAGCTCTACCTGTCTCTCTGTCTCTTCTCGTTGTCTGTGAATATTTTTTTTCTCTCCCTCTATTCCCTCGCTCCCTGCTCACCCCTCCCTCTCTGGGTTGTTATTGTTGTTGTTGTTGTTTACTGCCTGCCTCACAGTAGGCAGCGAAGAAAAGAGACAAGAGGAGCCGCTTCCATTTTCTCTCGCCTCGCCAAGAAGTAAACACGTGTTTACCAAAATGGCAGGGGACAACAACAACAACAACAACAACAACAACAACTAGGAAGAAACAAAACAAAGGGGGGTGAATTACCAGTGTGGGGCTGAAACAAAAGGACAATGCACCGTTTATCTAGCTAGATAATATCATTTGTGCTAACTGAATTCTGCTTCCTCTATGAATGTAATCCAGTGGCAGCCATTGTGGATCGATGCCCGTGGATCCCTGTAGATTTCATTGGAACACTGCATTCTTATTAAGCAGAACCGCTGACAAGAGATCATCCCAGTTAATCTCTCAGTGTAGCCGTGTGCCATTTGGTTAAAAGACTAAGCCTGAGCGGTGTATCAACAAGTAAGATAGAGATGTATGTAGGCAGTAAACAGGAGGAAGTTATTTGCGTTGGTTTGTGATGACTCTGTGTTTATGTAGTCTACTCCGGGCATAGTAGTGAATGTGTAAATGGATTGTAACTGTGTTGGTCCTCTGTTTCTCCCCTCTCCCAGCTGGACTGAGCCCAGCAGAGCTCCAACAGTTGTGGAAGGACGTGACCGGCGGCGGCCACAACATGGAGGACAACGGCATCAAACACAGCGGCGGCGGCCTGGACCTGACCACTACCAACTCTTCCTCGACTACCTCCTCTACCCCTTCCAAAGCATCACCTCCCATCTCCCACCACTCCATCGCCAACGGCCAGTCTCCCGCACTCAATTCCAGAAGAGAGAGAGAGCGAGAGAGGGAACGGGAAAGGGAGAGGTACGGAAAGTGAGCTACTCGTCCGCCACCCACTGCACATCACGTTGTACACACAAAAGTTAGGACGCACAAGAAGCTTGTTGTTGGCTTGTAGTTGTTTGTTGTTTCAACGGCTTTTAATAATGTACAAATACATTTGATATCTGTCTATAGAAACTCCCGATCAGAGTATTTCTCCCCCGTTTAGAAAATGAAAAAAAAAACGTATTTGTTCCTGCCGGGTTGAACGTGATGTTTTGTTTGTTTGTTCAATAGTTTATTAGTGTCTTGGTAATATTCAAAAACCAGCCCCGGCCTCCCTGGGGACAGCGTAGGATGCTATTTGAACACAGTTACTTACACCATATCAAAAGCAAGGAGAGGAAGGCACCGGCAGCGATACACTGCTGTGCGAGCAGAAAGCAAAGGTAACCACCTTGTACATAAAGTATTTAGTGGCTCCGTCTTTTGAAATTACCTTGCCGCTCCGCTTGTCATGTAAACAGAATGCGTGATGCCAAGGTGGTATTTTCGAATGTTTATCCTTGTGATGCCGCCTTTATATGTGGTTCTGACTGTAAGAAAACACTGTTCACATATCTGTCGATCTGGTTCTATGCATTATTCAAGGCTCTTTCCTGCGATATATTAAGAATGTGGCGCAGTGTAGCGGTGTGGAGAGACTTCAGTGGAGGTGGATGTGTTGTGTAATTGGTTTAAAGTAGATGCTATCTGCTACCGCCACTAAAACGGGCCTTGAAAAAGATATCTTTAGAAGGCAGATGTTCCCCTAGAAGAGAAACAAAAACAGGAGGAGGAGGGAGGGGAAGGGGAAAACACTTTTTATCTGTTAGTGTCCCCCCGGGGGGGGGGTGGCGTCTCGTAATGATCGAACACGGAGTATTGTCAAGGAGAGATGCTTACTAACACGCAGTGGATCGATGGAGGGAAAGCCTGCCTGTAGAAACCGTGTGTGAGCTCTCACACACACACACACACACACAAAATCCCCCTCACACACACCGACACACAAACACACACACACACCCTCCAACCCCCCAAAATACAGAAACAAGTGGAGCCGAAAGGTTAAACCGTCACTTTTAATAGGATGTGCTGTCTACTCGGGGTCATAACTTATTTGGGTGCCATTATCCAAGCAGAACCCCCTCTTGTCCTCAAAATAACATAAATTACGGAGAATATTATTAATCTCGTGATGAAAATTATATGGCCGTCTGGATTTTTCATGTTTACTTGAAAGCCCTCCGTTGATCGCTTTACAAGATGAAGAAATAGGGGTCGGGGAAAAAAAAGAACATGAAATTGGTCCCTCTATGAATGGGATGGCTGGATGGTTTTTCACACGTTGTTTAGGGGTTTGCAATAACACTGGGGAAAGGTAAACCTCTAGATCAATAATCAGATGTTAACCATATTGCTAGGCCACCCGCCCTCATCTTTTCTCCCTTCTGTTCTTAGGAACACCCTAGTCCCTTTATAGTGCACTACCTTTAGCCAGAGTAGCAAGAGCCTCATGGGCTCTGGCCAAAAGTAGTGCACTATATAGGGAATAGGGTGCTATTTCAGATGCAGACAGTAACTTCCATCCTTGGCTTAATTAGGCTCCTTCCCTCCTCCTCCTAGCATCCTTGGCAGTTGAACTATTCAATAGAACAGGGCTGAATTGACCTGTTTTGACCTGCTTGTCACTGATGGTAACCTGACAGCCACCAGCAGCCTCAAGCCATTATGGCTTTTTTGATGAATCTGACGCCAGTCTACCCTTCTCTCTCTCCTTCTCTCTACCTCCGATCCTTCATTTTTTTCTCTCTCTGTCTCTCTCTGTCTCTTTCTTTCTCCCTCTCTCCCTTTGTCTCTCTCTCTCTCTCTCTCTCGCCCTCTCTCTCTCTCTCGCCCTCTCTCTTTCTCCCCCTTCTCTTTCCCTCTCCTCTCTCTCTCTCTCTCTCTTTCTCCCCCTTCTCTTTCCCTCTCCTCTCTCTCCTCTCTCTCTCTCTCTCTCTCTCTCTCTCTCTCTCTCTCTCTCTCTCTCTCTCTCTCTCTCTCTCTCTCTCTCTCTCTCTCTCTCTCTCTCTCTTCTCTCCTCAGCTCATTACATGAGGAAAGCGGAGCCTCCCACTCCCTCTATGGTCATGGGGTCTGCAAGTGGCCCGGCTGCGAGAGCGTCTGTGAGGACTTCGGACAGTTTTTGAAGTAGGTCTTACTCTGAGAATGTACTCTACGCTGTGTCTTACTCACCTCCCCTTTCCTGTACTGACCGACCTCATATATCATCATGTCTTAGCTTACACTGTGAATTTACTTCATGACTGTGCATTACGTTACAGTCTCCTGCGTTAATACTAAAAAAAAGTACAAGCTCGATGACAGTTGCGTTTAACAACCACGGGCCAAGACAACGGCCCCCATGATATCCGATAAAGCTTCATGTCACCCAGCCAAGCGCCTCTCGTGCCTCTTTTCCCACAGCAGAAACGACGTCTTATGTTCCATGGTATAAAAGTTGCCATTCATCAACTAAGATGAGCTTAGCTGCTGTACATTTTTTGTTTCTCAGTAATGAAGCTGCAGAGGCCTATTCTGGGGGTATTTTCCACAGTACCAGAGTGGCTTTTTGCAAGCTTAATCGAGGGGGGCCCAACAACGAGATAAACACGCTTGCATCTCAGTGGGGATATTTGAACGTGTAGATTGTATGGACTGTCAGGCGGCTGGCTACATTAACTCTAGATGTAATTGATCTCCGATTTACACCCAAATCTCCTCTTCAGCTCGCAGAGTTGCCTGATAGGCTGGTGTGAAGAGCCTCAAAAACGAATGGCAGCTTGTAAGGACGCGCAGGGGCCCCCACAATGGCTGCATTCAGTGTTGTCATGGCGCCTGCGGACGGACTGAATGAACTCTTCATGCTCCATCAACAATTTAGTTAATTAGCTCATTTGTAATTGGTCTTCTTTGTTGTCTGGGATGTTAGTGAGGGACATCAAAAGGGGAAGGTGTTCGCTAGTGCCATAGATTACAGGTTATCACGCTGCCACTCTGGAGTAGCTAGGCTCGTTCTCTCCCTCTTCATCCGAAAAGAGAGAAAAAGGGGCCGAAGCGTTCATTGGAATATTCTAATTAGATTTGTAATTAACTGAGAAATAATGGTCTCGTCGAGCGTTTTCATGGGCGTAAATGTTCTTGTAAATTCCACACAAACTCTTTTGAAATTGGGATATTGTTCTACTTTGGGAAGGCAGATTCTTCCTTACATTACAGTGCTGTAACTCCATAACTGTGGTTCTGTGATGATATGGAAGCCCACCAGGGCCAAACCAGAGCTGTAGGATTTAGGTCAGGCAAAACCAAAGGCGGTAGCTTGGTTAATTATACAGCCGTCTGTAGCACCAGCATATGCATTAGGGCTAATGTGTGTCTGTGCAAAGAGAAATGACTGAAAGCCAGACTGGCTTAATATACAAAACCTCTACAGACCCCACAAGTCAGACAGACAAGACATTTCATGTGCCATTATATCAATGCCTCTGTTCAATGGACAGGCCAACAATAGACGCACCTTTGAATTCATTATTTAATTCATTATTTCCAGGTGTATTTCTATGGATGTGATGTGCTTATCCCCAGGGGAAGATGCACTGCGTGGAGCAGCATGGTGGATGTCGCTAGCAGAGATTTGCTCGGCGAAAGGCAGTATAGGCAATACTATAAGGTTACATTATAAACTGGGTGGATCGAGCCCTCAATGCTGATTGGCTGACAGCCGTGGTATATCAGAACGTATACCACGGGTATGACAAAACATGTATTTTTAGTGCTCTAATTATGTTGGTAAGCAGTTTATAATCGCAGTAAGGCACCTCGGGGGTTTGTGATATATGGCCAATATACCACGGCTAAGGGCTGTGTCCAGGCACTCCGCATTGTGTCGTGCATAAGAACAGCCCTTAGCCGTGGTATATTGGCCATATACCACACCTCCCTTATTGCTTAAGTATATTCTGGTGGAGGCTCTGGAGCAGAGGAGAAGTTTACCCTGCAGCTTGAGAAAGATGTTGGCTGTGTGTGAGACTGCACGGCTATAGCGGATTAGTGGTCTATAGTCATACACTCAGTTCACTTTGTCTTACTGAATCCACCCGCTACTGTAAATGGCCTTCCATGTAAACACGGCTAAGTAGGTTTACTGTATGGACGTCTTTATAGCTTAGTTTCTCATTTAGGTTAGGGCATAGGTACACAATAGGCTATAAAACATGTGACTGTATATATTCTTTAGGAACAGTGTAGAAAAAAGGATTGCACAGATATACTTTACAGTAGGCATACACTTTACAGTAGGCATACACTTTACAGTAGGCATATACTTTACAGTAGTAGACTAGAAAGAGGCGTTGCAGGTAATTCTCTGACAACTGGTATGGTATGGAAGGGACCCTGCTTCAAACAACTGTCTTTACAAAACAGCCTTAAAGATTCTGGGTGAGACTCCGCGACGTTGCATCCAGCCTGCGAGGAGCCAGAGGTTCATGCGCTGTAACCGGCACATGAAAACAAGACAGCAACAAAAGACAGCGTGATCCTGGCAGAACAAAGATGGCTGCTTGTCTGCCTTGCCTTGGAGGAGCTATCGTCTGTGTCAGGGAGAGCCTTTTAATGTTTTCGGAGATGCCACTCATCTCCTCGGCAACAGCCAGGTACACACACACTTTAAAAAGGTTTACATAAAATAGGTGTCAGAATCAAATGGCACTTGTAAGACGAGAACGCGAGGAGGGGGGGGGGAGGAAACCTAGGTAACCTGATGGTTGGTTGCTGGAGGTATGAAACAAAATCTCATGCAGCGGGCGCGTTTAGTCATCTTTTGTTGTGTTGCGGTAGGAAACTTGTCAAGATCAGCATTTAATAGCTCTTCAGTGTCTCTTTTATGTGTGTTCACCTGGAGAGCTAGCCTAGAGGTTGGCTGGCACGTTGTGTTAGCTCTGTAGTTCAAATGTAATATTAGCGTGGGAGCGTTCGAGGGTGTGTCGGGGGCGTGTGTGTGGGCGTGTGTGTGGGCCTGTGCGCGCATGCTGATGCATGTAAGTGTATGTGCTCCTAAATAGTTTTGAGGCGCATGTATTTTCAAGGAAGGTTTGACAGGAATGAGAATAACTAACTTCACACCCAGGTTTGTTCTTTTAGATGAGTGTTACAGTGATATGGATACATTTGTGGGCATGGTACAGTACTGTACAGTGCAATCAATGCAGACATATTTGATTCATTCACATCACATACCTTTTAATACTCTATTCTGTTTAGTGTTATTATATAATGCTTCCTGCTCTGTGCCCTAGTTCTATATTGATTTACTCTCCCATCTGTGATCTCTCACACACACACACACACACACACACACACACACACACACTCATCCATCCGAGGAGAGTTAGTTACCGTTTGATTATCATCTCCAATTAAACATCCTTCAGCCCGTCAGCCCATATATATATATTCATACCCACCATCCAAACCTCCAGCATGCCCCGACCGCCAACCCCTCAGAGCAGGGTCTCCCTAAATCGATGCACCTCGCCGTCTACACAGACAATTTATCTGCCTCCTCACTTAACTCTTCCCCTCTCCCCCTCCGACGCCATGTCCCCCTCTTCCCCCTTACCCAGCAGGCAGTAGCATCAGAGAGAGAAATGGCAAGCGGAGAGAGAGAGAGAGAGAGAGAGAGAGAGAGACGTTAACCTGACCGCGAGTGTCTCTAACCGTTGCTTAATTAAACCCACAAGGCAGTAAGAAGCCCCCGGATAGGCCCCCTTAGCGCTACTCTGCCAGACGTCTGGCTGGGTGTGACAAGACCTTTAAAACTGAGGGCATTACATTAGTTATGCATATGCTGCTGTCTGGTCTGGTGTGGGTCTGCAATGTGTGTTTGTGTTACTCTGCGCCATGCTAGACAGTCAGGGAGGATGGAGGCCCCGGCCTAGCTAGCATGAAGGGTCTGGGTCGACGAAGCTGTGATAGGACACATGGACAATTAGGCACACCATACTGTATGTGTGCTTGAAGGTATATTAGCAGGCTCTTAGAACTCTCAGTGTATAACTTCTGTATATTGTGTATATATTTGTCTTAGTGGTCAGTGAGGATACAAAATGGACAACGTAATATGATACTCCATAGGAATAACTATCCCAAAGTGTATAACAGCCACTTCTCATAAACTAGGAACCTTTGCTTTGTTTTTGTCTAGAAAACCCTGCTATACACAACACACAACTGTATTAGTGTGGCCTCTCTGTCCCTGAATCCCTCCATCTGTCAATCTCCCCAGCTCTCCCTCTTTCTTTCTGCCTTCCTGTGCTATTGGGCCCATCACATTGGTTATTCCCCTCTCAAAACAAAAATCAATATGCCTGTAAAGTGACCCATAAATTATGTGGTGGCTCCAGAAATGTTTGTTCAGAGCTGTCTTTGTGAAGGCGTCCGGCCTCTCTTCCCTCGCTCACCTCTCTGTTTGAACTGCTCTGAGTCTGACTGGGCCCGGCTCATTAGGGGATATTCTGGTGACGATGACGGATAACCTGTCTCTCTCGCTTTCTCTTTCTCTTTCTCTCTCTCTCTCTCTCTCTCTCTCTCTCTCTCTCTCTCTCTCTCTCTCTCTCTCTTTCTCTATCCCTCCTTCTCTTTCTATTGCTTGTTGTCTCTCACTCACTCTCTGTCTCTCACTCTTTCTGTATCTCTCGCGCTGTCAGTCTCTCTCCCTCACACCATCTCTCTCTTTCTTTCTCTCTCTCTTTCTGTCTCTCTATGTCTCACTCGCTCTCTCTCTCTCTCTTACACTCTCTCTCTATTTCCCTCTTTCTTATTAATGCATAATAGCAGCGCTTGCCATTTGAATATTTCATATGCAGGCCGTAATCTGTTTGTAATCGGCTTGCTAACTGGCCAGCGGGAGAAGAAGAGGAAGACAAAAAAAGGGATCATTTGAAGAAAAAGAATGGTTGGAGGAATATCGAGACGCCTTCTGCAGCTAATTCACAACCTCCCCCCTCCAACAGGAGAGAGAAAAAAAAAACACAGGATGCTTGTCTGTCGATGAGAGGGAAACTTAATAAAGATTTTTTATTTTTTTTGTATTTGGTAATGAAGGATCTTCAGGGATAGTGGGCCAGCCCACTTGGTGCTTTTGAAGTAGCTGTAATTTATGACACACGCCATACATCAAGTGCATAAGATAGCATTATGAGCATTGAAATGAAAAGGGTATTTGCAGCATTAGTTCCCTCTTCCTGCGAGGGACGTGATTAAATGATTAATGAAATGCCCCTTTGCATGCGCATTCTGAAACAGCAATTAGACACGGGCTGGAGAAACCCACCAGTCCAGCCTCTCCCCCTCCTTTCAATGCTATCTCATTCCTGATTTATAATGGAACATATCTGAGCATTAGACCTGAAATGGTTACAAAAGCATAAAACAGGAATGAAATTGGAATGGTTTTAAATGTGCCCGGCCATAATTGAAAGGTACTGGGCTATTGTGATTACAAACTAAGGCAGTGATTGGCAAACTAAGGCAGGCTGGTGAATAAGTTCGTATTGTTTAGCATTTTGCTGTTAAACAGTAAATAGAAAAAGACTATAAAATATAATATATGGTGGAACTTGTGTGTGTGTGTGTGTGTGTGTGGTGTGCGTGTGTGTGTCAGAGAGAGCGATTTAAGCTCCCACTAATGCACTGGAGGCAGTGCTGTAAATGATCATTGAAGGGTCTGCAAGCTAACCTATAATTACAGGAAAGAAAGTGGCAGCTCTGGCATTTCATAACCATGTCTTCTCAAAGCCCGCTTTGTGAGTTTGTCACCAATGATAATTCAGATAGAGGCTCATTACCGAACATCACAACACTTTAAAAAACCTTTTTCGCCTTTGTAGCGCGGTGCAGGGAATAAAGGTCTATTTTAATGGTGAGGTTCTTTTGTGTCCTGCAGACAAAATCCAATCAAGACGAACCGTCATCAACTGTTATGGCTGTCTGCTTTTTTAAAAATATATTCTAATGAAGGAGATACATTTAATAAGTCTGCCGCTGAATAAATGCCCACTTTGGAAAGGGAGCATTTTTTTTTAAACGTTACTCAACGTTAAATTGCCTTTATTGTTTTCTGTAAATGAATTGGAGACAAACCCATTGTGCCAGAACCAGCGTCTTTTATCCTCTATAGACTAGTGCTCTGGGTAGTCACTGACTCCCATCCACACTACAGAGGCCCTATTGTCATGGAAGATATGCTGCTGGAGTCATATTGGAGATGCTTTCACTGTTTTATATCAGAACAACATGCACTAGTATTACATAGAATTTCAGAATGATGTTGACAACAACAACAACATCATAATAATAATAATAATTTATGATAATACATCATTTAATAAATAATCACAATAAATTATCACATTTTTGCATTTTAATAATTTATATTAAAATGCCTAATTTTGTGAATTTGTATGCATATAACATCATTAACGACTTCTCCCTCCCTCCCCCTCTCTCTCTCTCTCTCTCTCTCTCTCTCTCTCTCCCTGTCTCTCTCTCTCCCTGTCGCTGTCCCTGTCTCTCTCCCTGTCTCTCTCCACCTACTATCTCTTCTCTTCACTGTCTCTCTCCTGCTCTCTCCCTGTCTCTCTCCATTTTCTATCTCCTGTCTTATATCCCTCCTCCCTCCCTACTTCCCTCTCCTCTCTCCTCTCTCTCTCTCTCTCTCTTCTCTCTCTCCCTGTCTCTCTCCGGTCTCTCTCCTGTTCTCTCTCCCTCCTCCCTCCCTCTCTCTCTCTCTCTCTCTCTCTCTCTCTCTCTCTCTCTCTCTCTCTCTCTCTCTCCCTGTCTCTCTCTCTCCCTGTCTCTCTCTCTCCCTGTCTCTCTCCCTGTCTCCCTCCCTCCCTCTCTCTCTCTCCCTCTCTCTCTCTCCCTGTCGCTCTCTCTCTCTCTCTCCCTGTCTCCCTCCCTCCCTCCCTCTCTCTCTCTCTCTCTCTCTCCCTCTCTCCCTGTCGCTCTCTCTCTCTCTCTCTCTCCCTGTCTCTCTCCCTCTCTCTCCCTCTCTCTCTCCCCGTCTCTCCCACTCTCTCTCCCTGTCTCTCTCTCTCTCCCTGTCTCCAGGCACCTTAACACTGAGCATGCTCTAGACGACAGGAGCACGGCCCAGTGTCGAGTCCAGATGCAGGTGGTACAGCAGCTAGAGATACAGGCACGGCTCTTTTAGCATTATTACTTTGTCATTGATTTCTAATTATTTTCTACCTGCCTGTTTGTGTGGCCGACTAGACCAAAATGCAGCACGCTAAGAGGTGGACACAAGCACACCTAACAGAAGCTTATATACCGAGACCTAAACAAAGGAATCCTTGGGCCCGCACCAAACCCATTGTGACTGTTTTAATTGAATTAAGAATGTGCTTATTTTCTCTCCTTTCCAATTAATAACGGAGTGCATCTCTCCCCTTTCCCTGCATGTTAATTAAATGCACTTTGCACCTGAAGAAATGTTCTGAAGAAGGGAACTATTTTTAGTAGGTGGAGCGTGACCTTATTAGCGTGTCACGCTGCCGAGATAATGAGTCCGGTGATTGAACGACATTATTACTCAGCATCCACGCCATTCCCACATTGCACTGGATTTACACCCCAGCTGTCTATTTTCTGTACTGGATTTACACTGTGGTACTGACGGTCAGGCCTGCTTTTGGGCCCGGGGTAGCATGGACAAACAGACATGCTCTTCCAGTTCCAAGTTCCCACACACTCTCTCCCTCTCTCTCGCTCTCACACACTAAGCTGGCTTGATGCTGGTCTGAATGCTGCCCATGCGTTCCTTTTTAAAGTTTTTTTCCACTCCGATAAACATTTAGTATTTATGTTGTTGGGGTTTAGGAGGGTCTTAGAACAACAACAAAAAAGAATAATTCTTGTTTATATGTAAAAGAAAACGGAAAAAGTATTGGGTTTTTCTTTCTTTTCTTTTTTTTTTTGCTGACACCCAAAGCCACCGAACCTCGTGTTTACAGTGTGACCAATTACCAGTCGGCGTGTGCTGTTTTATGTCCTTCCTCTCCTCCTTTTTTCCCTTCACTCCATCCCTGAGAGCCGTCACTGGTAATGAGGCCCAGTTCAGTCTAGTCCAGTGTTGCTGGATGCTGCTGCCTCTGTCTTGGAGTTGTAGCTAGCGCAGGAGGAGTGGAGTTCGGTCTGTTCACACTGCCTGGTCCCTGTCACTCCCAGTGAGTTAGATTGATGATAGCAGATCGCAGGGCCACTAACTGGACCTCCAAGGGAACAGGGGGGAGCGTGGAGGCGGGCCTGGCGGGCACTCTGTTTGGAGGACCCCTTCACCTCTTGGCTGCTGTTGGCTAGGGTCCATCTCTCTAACAGTGTCCACAGGACTTTGAGGAGGCACTCAGGACCCTCTAATTTAGAGCCTGAGTAGCTTGTTGCTGTCAAAGCATCCGTGACCTAAATTCTGCTATTGACAAAAAGATGAAGCGCTATTTGTTTTCCCTGACCTCTTCGCACTAACTCCCCCTTGCCCGACACCACCACCAGCAGCAGAAATATTTTGTCTCTTCTCTTCTCCTCTTCCTCTCCTCCGCTGGTTTGGTTTAAGCCTGTGTCTTCAAGGCAGACTTAGCTAGGAGCCCCAGACTGGGCATATGCAGGATTCATTACAAGAGAGACAAGCTCGATAACAAGATGTATTACTGTTGCAGTCTGGGGAAAATCGCTCATTTCTAAAACAGTTTTATTTTCTCTCCCTCTCTCCGCTAACAGCTTTCTAAAGAACGTGAGCGTCTTCAGGCGATGATGGCCCACTTGCACATGCGGCCCTCGGAGCCCAAGCCATCTCCAAAACCTGTGAGTGCATATTGCTCTATATACAGTAAACAGGGTTTGGCTGAATGAGCCCCAGCAGATGAAATGAAACAGTTTAACCGTCAGCAGTTAAAATGGATGGAGGGATAGAGGGATGATAGTGGGGTGGAAAGGCAATACGAGGTTAAACATCTCCCATCAGATACAGCTCAGTCCATGACAGAGAGGACAATAGAGCCAGGCGTGCGTTAAATCACAGGCTTGAGTCCTTTGCCAAAATGCTGGGGCCATTTCATTGTGATAGATATAATGGTCAAAACAACCTGTTAGCAACGCAATAGCTGCTTAGCGCCACAGTCCAAAGCAGCACTTCAAGTCGAGTGAGAGAAATGAGAAGATGTTTCATTTGGACAACAAACACCTCAACTGATAGCTGTACTGGTAAAGATGATGAGCAATGAAATAGCCCAGTAATAAGTATGCAATAAAATGGGCCTCAAATGGATACAAAATCCTACAAATATGGGCAAAAATTGCCTAAAATCTATTTGACACTATTTCACTTTAATATATATTTGCATTGAATATGGATACCCTCACAATGCAAATATATTTAATTATACACACAATTTTAAATATTACATTTGCAAAAACAATACATAATATTTGTTAGTATTATTTACCTAAATTTTAAAGCAGTTAAAAAACAAATGAGAGTAGAAACATTGTTAGTATGTTGCTGCTGCTTAGTAAGTGCCTAATTTCAATGGGATAATGTTCCTGCTCATCACCTCCCATCGTATAAAGTAGAATCACAAGATGGAATAATTATCCTGCAAACCCGTCAGGAATCGTCTGCTTTCCTCCAATTTATTATTCAATCATTTTTCCCCCCCCTTTTTTTTTTTTTTTTTCAAAACTCCAGCAGCTTTGTTACATCTAGTCTAATAAAGAATGTTCAGGACTGTAATCCAAGACTGCATATGAATGAATAATGTTAATGAAGTATTGCATTACATAAACCGCACATGAAAGAACTGCTAATTGCATTTGATGGTGGGTAATTCATACAGAGATCCTTAAATGAACAAACTCTCTCCAGCTTCAGTTTAAGGCTCCCCCCTTTGGAGAACTAGAGAGGAGCATAGTTATACTGTAGATTTTGGCATGTGAAAATGACTACATGTGTATAATACGTGTTATATGTGAAAAAATGCATAGTTCCACCGCAATAGGAGGGGTAATAGATATCATCATAGCATGGGTTTACAGCCCGAACATGGCTGGGGTTGAAACAGCCCACATATCTGATAAATATTAATACTGTGAATTTATTGCCGGCTGCTGAAATGAGTCTTGTTGGTTCATCACTGCAACCCTTAACAGCTATCAGTAGCCCAACACAAGGTGTTCCTCGCGCTGGGCGCACTGTCTATTATATGACCCCATTTACTCTCTGAATGGCACTTCATTAAATGTTACCTTTTGGCCATGCCATGGATGGATGAAAATCAAAGTTACCAAGGCTGCAGGTCCCTGAATAATGAGTTTTTTTTCTCTCTCTCTCCCAGACCCAACCTTGAATATATATATTCAGATGAGCAGAGAGGTGGCAAAGTGCTCATCCCTGCCTCTCATTCACTCTCCCTCTCAGTTAGGGCTTTAATAAATTCCATTTTGCAAATACTAGGATTGTATGCCTGCAAACATGTTACGCTTGTTGCCGTACCTGGTGGGGGGAGAGGAGGGGGAAAAAAAGAAGGGGGAATCTTAACACTATAAATATACATGTGATTACACACACACACACACACACACACACACACACACACACACTTGATAGGATTTATTATGGAGTGCATTTTTGCTGTGTTTGACAGCGTATCCAAACCCTTTGTGGGTCCCTGTGTTGAACATGCAACACATAATGACTGTTCACAGTGTAGCTGGGGTTGTGTGTGTGTGCGCGCGCGCGCGCGCGCGTGTCTCTGATGCTGTGAATGAATGGGGGATTAAGTAGGAACACACTTTAAAGACCTGGTTGGTTTGGTGCCTTGACCTGTTATGAATTATATGGAGATTTCTGTATTATACACATCCAAGAGAGTGTTTTGTAAGCTGTTATACATTTTCCTTTTCAATTGTCATGCTAGTTTACTTTCAGTACTGTGTTCTACAGTGATATTTTTCCCCTTTAAAAAAAATCAGCTGATGTGCATGTTTTTGAAACTTAAACTCGTCAGTCTTAGATTCATTCCTCCTTCCACTGTGCAGTAGAGTAAACTTGTACTAAGGCCACAGCTAGGCTATGCAGTAACTCTGCAGTCCTATGGAAAGTTCTTCTCTCTTCTGACTAGTTTGAGTTGATGTAATACATAACGATATATGTCGCTTAGCAGAGGCTTCTATCCAAAGCGGCTTTGCAGCCATATATTTTTTTTACGGGTGTTCCCGGGAATCAAACCCACTATCCTGCCGTTGCAAGCACCATTCTCTACCAACTGAGATACTGAGGTCAGTACAGGCCACACTGTCATCTCAGCCCAGACAGTCCCTCCCAGTATCAGCTCATTAGCTTTAAGTGGTGCTATAATGATCAGCTGAAAACCATAGATGCACCATAGTCTTTCCAACCTGGCATCTCATTGCATTTATCAACACATGCTGTCGCAAATTATTGTTGAGGCCTCTCGTTCTCTCTCTCTCTCTCTCTTACAACCCTGCTCCCCTTTCAAAGTGATCTCCGTAGACTTTTAATTCACAACGTTCACAAGCATTCCACTCGCCCCATTTGCAATTAAGCCAATTTGGTTTGAATATGTAATGATGTCATTTCCATTCCACCTAAATTAGCACAGAGACGCAAAGGTCAGGGTGGAAATTTCCACTCGGTTGGTTGGAACCCCTACAATCACATCACATGAGCCCAAGTAAAAAATAAATACAAAAAAAGAGGGAGAAAAGCCCTGTGGATTAGTGATGGGTTTCAGTTAGCATTAGCGGCGCGGTAAAGTGACACTCTCTGGTCGGGTTTCAAAGAGGAAAGAAGCCGCGGCCCCCAGGCGCATCGCTTTTGTTTTGTATCCAGGAAAGGTCAGGGTTGCCTGTGCTGTGGCCCGGCCAGCTGTAGCCATCTGTAGCCAGGTGGTGGAGGTGGCTGTCTCTGGCTCTCTCCCTACCACAGTTTAGTACACACTACATAGTGAGTTGTCTCTATGTGGGCTAGAGATGGCGTTTGGGATAACACGGAGGGCTGATCATGAGATCATCTTTAACAGCGTGCTCGAATAAGAATTCTTATGATACAATTGTATCCTTTAATTAGTGGAGATTGGCTGCTTCCTCCAACGCAGCTTATTAGTGGAACCGCAGCTGTAGAACTGTAGAGCGAATCCATTCTCATTTGTCAGAGAGACCCTTCTAATGTAAAACCGTCTTTCTTTCTCCCTCCCACTCTCCTGGCTCTACTTCCTTCTTCTCGCCCTCAATCATATTTCTCTCTGTCTTTCTCTCCCTCGCTCTCTTTCCCATGTTCTCTCTTCCTCCCCCCCTTTCTCTCTCTCCCTCTTTCACTCCACCCTGTCTCACCCTCCTTCACTCCCTCTCCTTCCTTTCCTCGCTCCCTCACTCCTTTCCTCCTTACTCAGCTGAACTTGGTATCGAGCGTCACCATGTCGAAGAACCTGCTGTCGGTGTCCCCTCCGAACGTACCTCAGACCCCCACCACGCCCAGCGCCCCCGTGACACCCATGTCCCAGGTGCCCCAGGTGCCCTCCCTGCTCAGCGCCGCCAACGTCCCCAGCATGGGCGCCATGCGCAGACGTCACTCCGACAAGTACTCCATGCAACTGTCTTCAGGTAAGAACCTCTACACTAAGCCCAGTCACCTAGAGTTATGATCATTAATAAAGTTGGGTTCATTGAATTTAGTTGAATACTGTGTTGGACTTTCAATGCATTGTCACTAATAGTTGTTGTTGTATAACAGCACAGTGTTTATTCCAATATGGAATGTTAGATTTAAAAGGGGGAAAAAAGCCTCTGTATAATCAATCTATATGTAAATACACCAGAACTTTTTCTGAGCGTAATTATAACATGAATGTTAATTAAGTTCGAACGTTAAGATGTTCTATGTATTAAGCTCTTTGCATCTGTCTTTGATGTTTATATTTACTCTGGTATTTAGTATAAAATATGCATGAATGATTAATGTTCATACAAAATATCTACATTGATCTAATTTCATATGGATGCGTTAGTGTTTAAGAATTCTCATGAGAGAGATTAATATAAATTATATTTTGTTAGACATGGAAAATGCTGATTTGATATGTGCTGCCCTCCCTCTTCTCTTCTCTTTCTCTCCTGCTTTTAATTTGATGAAACCCTGAACTAATTCCAATACCTTGAGGAATAAAATTTACCAATTATTTCAGGTGGTGACACAGTATTTATTTTTCCAGAGATCGCCCCAAACTATGAGTTTTATAAGAATGCCGATGTCAGACCGCCATTTACTTATGCAACCCTCATAAGGCAGGTGAGTGGGAGAAAAAAAATGAATTAACTTTGCCTGATTAGATTTAAATTAATTGCTGCTTGAATCACAGGCAGCTCTGAGAGTGTGTGTCATGCTGCCTAGTTAGTAAACCATTATTTGATGTCATCTCATTTCAGGGTATCATGGAGTCGGGCGACATGCAGTTAACGCTTAATGAAATCTACAGCTGGTTCACGCGCACATTCGCTTACTTCAGACGCAACGCAGCTACTTGGAAGGTACCTACCCTGAACCTACTCTTACAGCCTTAGAGTACACTACTTCCTCATTTAGAGACATCTCTTTGTGCCATACCTGCAGTAAGAAAAGCTTGGAGGAACATTTATTTACTTGACACACACAGATTAGCATCCCACTCCCCTCTCTTTAACCTGACCTCTTGAATAGAGTGAATTTTTCCAACCTCTTTCTCTCAGATGACAAGTGAAAGAATAATTCTGCCTCTGATATCGTTTTCTAATTTGGTGCAGTGGGGAGGAGTGGGGCCTGGCACGCTAATTACAATACAGCCACTCAATCATCAGCACCTTTTGTTACCATGCACCATATTACTTCTCCTCCTGTCCCTCCCCTCACTCTCTATCTATCTCGCTTTCCTCTTTTCTCTATCTTTCTCTCCTCTCTCTCTTCCTCTCTCTCCCTCTCCATCCCTCCTCCCACACCCACCCAGCCTCTCTTGCATATCATTGGTTAATTAGTCTGAAAGATGGCTGTTTGCCTAGGGAGGCTGGGGCTGTGGCAGGGGGTTTTGTGTTTAGTGTCTGGCCCGTGTGCTCCTATACACACACCATAGCTCATAGTGGCGGGCTGGTGGCCGCGTGTCCGACTGAGGGGTTATGGCCGTTCAGCCGGAACTAAAGGAGACCCAAAGTGAGAATTAGCCTGTCAGGGAGAGAACACACTTCATTTACCAGGACAAAAGGACTCATTTGTATCTATGTCCTATACAACTTTCATTGCCTGCCTCTCCAACACAGTTCAAAATCTCTTCTTGATGCATCTGTTTTTTGGGGGGAAATGTGTGTGTGTTGCTGATAAGTATATTCCCTCCCTCTACCCCAACACTACATGTATCAGTGTTTTATTCTCACCCACCTTAAGCATAATTCGTTAGCCAGTAAGAGCCAGTGGCCATTGTGGATACTCAGGACAAGGAGAGGATGGGGGGGGGGGGGGATCAGGGTACATCCACCTCTCATCAGCATGCAAAGCATATCAGAGCACTAGGTTTAGCAAAGTGAATTAATTTGGATTTGGGATGCAAATGATGTCGGCGTGTGATTACTGATCCACAAGGGTGTGCTGCAAAAGACTCCGGACTCTTCCGGATTGTCACACAGTCCTGTGTGTTTTTTTTTTTACTTGTTTAGTCAATTGTTTTATCACTAACTGGTCATTAACCAGCACACACATTACACACTCTCTCTCTCTCTCTCTCTCTCTCTCTCTCTCTCTCTCTCTCTGACACACACACTTTATTTTTTTCGTGGCCCGGTCATGATATAGAGAAGTGGGCACAATGGGCATTAGAAATAGCTCAGTCCCTCTCTCTTTCACAATAACCTAGGTGATATATTTACATTTTGAGCTCCCACATTTCTTTTGTAAGGCGTTAGAGGGATGATCTGTGACGGGCTTGTCGTTTGATTAACTGAGAGAACTTTAAAAAAAAAAGAAGAGAAAAAAAAGAAATGAAAGGTGATTTAATATTTGAGCTTGGTCTCATCAGCTCTGAGACTGGAGGATCTCCGCCTCCACTCCGCTCCTCACTCCCCAGCAGCTTATTAGATCTAACTGTATAGCATGCATAATAAAACTGCTCATTTTCTCATTAATATTAAAATGATCATATTCACAAGCCATGGGCATTAAGATCAATCAAATCCTGGGATTTTCAGGTCAGATGCGAAGATCTGCTTATGGGCTGTTTTTTTCCCTTTTCTTTAGAGAATCTCTTTTCTTAAAGGGAAAAAACGGTATACCTCGTTGGGAAAATGAATGCACGTGAAAGCGGCGATATTAAAGAAAAAGTTATTATTTGTAGGCTTTTTGATGCATGTTTTGATTATGATTTATCTGGAATGTTGGGGAAGAATATTGTATTTCTTTTGTTGATTTTCTTTTTTTGTATATGTTTCATGTTTGCGTATACATGCAGTAATGCATACGTGTGTTAACGCATGCATATCGCAGGTCATTTTGATAGCAGCACTTTGCTTTAAGGATATGTGACAATATTACAACAAAAAGGTGTCGAGATCTGATCATTCGTTTGACTCCATGCACAGACTATTTCGATATAGTAGACATCTGGGTCTTCCCTGTGGCTCAGTTGGTAGAGCATGGTGTGTGCAACGCCAGGGTTGTGGGTTCGATTGCCACGGGGGGGCAGAAAGAAAAAAAAACATGTATGAAATGTATGCATTCACTACTGTAAGTCGCTCTGGATAAGAGCATCTGCTAAATGACTAAAATGTAAAATGTAATCCTTGTCAGCCAACTCCAAAACCACCTCACACCAACCCTCCTCCTCCTCTTATCCTCGACACCTCATATTATCACCGGGTTAGCGGTTAGCCACCGGATGGGAAGGGCCTCAAATCTGTGATACTGTCATCTTCTTAAGATACTGCCATTAAGACTAGAGCAGAGGGTTGAGGCCTGCTGCTGCTTGCTACTGACATCACCATTATCACCACAGCATTACCACTTCTGTCACCAAAAGCCATTCGCTATGCTGATTACCTCCTTTCAGCCTACTTACTCTGATTGATATGTACTGTGTGTGACTTGTAAGTGCATTCGTACTCGCTCACTTTTACTAATTAAATCAATGGTGCGTGAACGTTAAGAATTAAAAAAAAAAAATCTATTTCCCTTCGTTTCTTTCCTTCCTTAGGTGGATAATAAAAAAGAGGGAAAAAAATGGACTCTTTCCATGACCTTTCTCTCCTTGTTTCCATCTGTAGAACGCCGTTCGCCACAACCTCAGTCTGCACAAGTGCTTTGTGCGTGTGGAGAACGTGAAGGGGGCCGTGTGGACGGTGGATGAGATGGAGTACCAGAAACGCAGGTCTCAGAAGATAACAGGGTACGTTAGAGCAGAACTGTCACTCTAACTCCCCACCTAGTCCTAGGGCCTGTACCGTATTACCACTAATAATCAGCCATTTAAATATCACTGTAGTACAGTATATGGTTTCTGTTCAAGGGCTGCCGTTCATTCTAAAGTGATTTAATGTCACAGCTATTAGGAGAAATAGGTATTTTACAATGATGTTAGATATCTATTTTTTTTATGTTTGAATATGCCATTTTGTAAAAATAAGAATGTTTATTTCAAACTGTTTTGTGTATTTGTGTTTCCTGGTGTAGAAGCCCGACGCTTGTGAAGAACCTTCCCTCCAGCCTGGGCTATGGAGCTGCTTTAAACGCCAGCTTACAGGTAAACACCCAGTATTAACCTGCGAGTGCTCTGTCAGATCCTGTACGCTAGACAAAATGTGACTTGATTCCCCTCCATTGTATTATGGGTACTATAGCCTACAGCTGTCTATGTGTGTGGTTTCTGTGTGGTTAAATGGAAGTAGTTCTTAAGACCTCCGCCTACTGTATTGCGTGTTCATAGTCAGCAAGGGAGATGCAGAAGAAAGTGGCTAAAGTTGAGTGGAGGGTCTCACTCTCCTCCATCTCTCTCCTTCTCTCTCCGTCTGTCTGGTTGAGATCAGTGAGAATGGAGGCCACCCTGTGGCTAGTGCAGGAACCAGCTCTTTCTCTCTCTCCAGCTTGAATACAGGCTCAGATTGATAGCAGCCGCAGCAAATGCAAATGCATTTGCATTAATATTTATCCAAGCTGTCATAAATGATTTGGCTTCATACTGTCGGGCCAGCCAGCAAGGTGCTCATAGCCAAAACGTACAATTTTAATCGCAAATATAACTTTAATGCGCAGGAGGCAAAAGTGTCAAGAGTTCTATCTTATTTTGGAGGTAAAGTTTTTTGTCTGTTTAATAGTCATCGAAAGCCAACATGGTGATAAATGTGACATCAAAAATCTTTCATTGTGTGGAGTTATATTGAGTCGAATAAACCATCAGTGAAAACTGTCCAGCGATGGTTGCCAACTATCCGATCATTAGTCATTTACAGCCTCTAGAAAGCATCCAGTAATTGTCTTAAAGGAAAACTCCACCCAAAACTTTACTAGTATTATCTGTATTTTGAAAGTGATATATCTTGAAATATGATTGCTGACATGCAAAACATTTTGGGGACAATATCAACAATGGACTATTGAAACAAATACGAAAAGATAGTTTTTGTGTGGAATTTTTTTTAAAGTGTGAGGTTTATCTCAATGATGGCCTATAATCTGAATACCCTTTTGTCTCTAACTTCCACCTCTCTCTCTCTCTCTCTCTCTCTCTCTTCCTCTATCTCTCGCTCCTCTCTCTCTCTCCTCTCTCTCTCTCTCTCATCTCTCTCTGTCTCTCTCTTCTCTCTCTCATGTCTCTCTCATCTCTCTCTCTCTCTCTCTCCTCTCTCTCTCATCTCTCTCTCCTCTCTCTCTCTCTCTCTCCTCTCTCTTCTCTCTCTCTCTCTCTCTCCTCCTCTCTCTCTCTCCTCGTCTCTCTCTCTCTCTCTCTCTCCCTCTCTCTCTCTCTCTCTCTTCCCTTTTCTCCCTTCGCTCACTCCCACCCCTTCTCTCTATCAACCTCCCCCTTTTCTCTCCCACTCTTTTCCTCCCTCTCTCCCCCCCTTCCTTCCTTCCTTCCTTCCTTCCTTCTTCCTTCCTTCCTTCCTTCCTTCCTTCCTTCCTTCCTTCCTTCCTTCCTTCCTCCCTCCCTTCCTTCCTCCCTCCCCCTCCCTCCCTCCCTCCCTCCCCTCCCTCTCCTCCCCCAGGCTGCGCTGGCTGAGACCTCCCTGCCTCTGCTGGGGAACCCTGGTCTGATGAACAGCAGTTCGTCTGGCTTGATGGGAGGCAGTCCTCCTGGTCTAATGGGCGGGAGCCCCCCTGGTATGCTCGGCGGTAGCCCCCATGGATTGATGGGTGGTAGCCCACATGGATTCATGGGCGGGAGCCCCCATGGGTTGATGGGTGGCAGCCCCCCAGGAATGATGGGTAGCAGCCCCCCAAGCCTGCTCCAGTCCGACTTGAATGGATCGCTGGATCACCTGGACACCAACGGCCACAGCAGCCCTGGAGGATACTCCCCACAGGCACACATGTAAGTAGCACTCAGTGGCTTCTCGTTGGTGGTGATGCACGCACACACACTTACGCATTAACGCCTGCACACACATCTACCTCAGTGTGTTCACTGTAACACAGAGGGAGAGTTGGTGACAGACCTCCCCCTCCGTTCCATGTACCAGATGATACAGTAGCAACAGTGGATCCCCACTCTCCCCATAGCTGTCTTTTGTTAGCATCGTAGCTTGTTAATAGTCTTTACTAGATTATAACATAGTGGGAGGTTTTTGGGGACTAATTTGATTTTAGTACTAAATTAACAGCGTATTTTGGCGGCTCAAAGAAATCTTCATTTCAACGACACATTATGCCACACCTGAGGTGAGCTTTACATACATGGCTGTCAGTTGTAACAGTTATAACCTATAAAAAGAAGATAATTACACATTCGGGTTGAATTACTCCAATGTCTGCATTGTAGGGGTTTAGATGTCATATTTTATTCAAGACCGTCCATATTAATATTTAGCAGCTAACTGTATCATTAATTACTTAAAAATCTTTGCCTTCTCTATCTTTTTTAATGGAGCCCAGAGAGAGAAAGAGGGCCATTAAAAATGTATGTCATGTGGATTTCAGGAATGTGTATGTTACAAATGTGCTCTCCCTCTAACCAGTGATGTCACACGTGTCACTGTAGTCCATGTTTACTTAGCCAAAGATAGGAAATGGATCACCAAGGGCGCTGTATGTGAAGCTACTACTTCCTCCATCCCCCACACACTTCCTCACCCCGCCCCCCCATTTGAAATCAATGATGCAAGCCCAGCCACAGTAGCTAACTTGCTAGCCATCTCTGGAGTAGCACCGGGAATTAAGCCAGTTCCGTATCGAAGAAGGGGACTGACTTTTCTGAGAGGAACTGGCCGAACCCATACATTAATTTGTTTGGATGTGTTTATTCCTTTCGGAAATGGGCCAGAGTGGGGGGGGGTTAAGTGGGGCATATCTGCAGTGCCAGACAGAATCCCTGTGTATCCACTCCCCCAGGCTGTTTAACTTTTAATAACGGACAGAACAGGAGACTCTCTCTCAGACGGCCTTGCCTCAGTGCGAGGGGGTGCTGTGGAGGCTGCCTCCACTACCGCTCTCCGCCTTTACACGGCCGCAACATCCTCAAAATGGAAGAAATGTGTTTTTATGAGTGGGTTCTCTGGGATGCACTTAATAATGAAGGGAGAGTAACACTAACTAAAGAGTACACGGCGTACCAGCCGGTCCTCAGGAGAGAGCAGGGAAACTTCAGAAACCAAGTGAATCGAACAATTAGACAAACCTTTTTCCCCCACTTCTGGAGGTTAATGCTATCAGCCAAACAGCGCCTCAGATAGCTCCAGGCATGTTACCATTTATGTGTGTGTGTGTCCCCTCAAGGGTATGCTTAAGAGGAAGAAAAGACTAAAAAAGACAGGAACTAGATGTGCTAGCTAGAATTACAGTATAGTAGGATGCTGCTTAAGGACTTCAGTAAAAACCGTTTCACTTTGAATAAAAGAGATTTAGACTTTCAAAAATGTACGCATATTGACCACAGTATCACATTGTAAAAGTTGTGAAAAAATTGACCCAAAATCCTTAGTTTTTTATGTTGCATTGTTATGTAAGGCCATAAAGTTGTTGTATGTACTGTATATCACTCCGCACTCCTTGATAACCGTAAATGATCCATGTTCAGATGCTATCATGTGTGTCACTCTGTCCTCTGATCGTCCCCCGCCCCTCGTTACCATACGACACATAGCTAATGATGTTATTTGCATCCCTGCCATGCCTCATACAGAGCGTGATTACCAGTGATCATAATCTGCCAGTGATGGTGATGAGTCTCTGTCCAAGATGCACTTATGAACCACACACACACACACACACAACACACACAACACACACACACACACACACACACACACACACACACACACGAACTTCACGCACACACACATAGCTGGTATTTATCAGACACAGAGCCTAGGCATTTAGTCCAGACTTCATAATGCCAGCTAGCCATTAACGTATAAATGACTCATCCAATGGTTCTCTAATACAGTGTAAAGCCACAACGAGGACTAATCATTTTTCTCCTTTCTTTTTTTCATTCTCCAACCACACAAGCATGTTAGTGGTTTATAATGAATACAAATGAAAGCTATGAGCTATGCCTGTGATGATGAGGAGAAAGGGTTGTGCTGCTGGGTGTCTAATGGCTGTATCACATCCGGCCGTGATTGGGAGTCCCATAGTGCGGCGCACAATTGGCCCAGCGTCGTCCGGGTTTGGCCGGGGTAGGCCGTTATTGTAAATAAAAATGTGTTCTTAATTGACTTGCCTAGTTAAATAAAGCTTACATTTTCATTTGTATTTTTTTATTTAAAAAATTGCTGTGCTACTGACCACCATCTGGTCCTGCCTCATTTGTCTCCCGTTAAGATGAATATCGTCAATGTAGCATGTTTGTTGTAACATGTTAAATACAAATGATTTATTACAAAGCTTGAGGGAGATCACCAAGGATTTCAATATACTTCAGAAAGTATTCACACCCCCTGACTTTTTCCACATTTTGTTGTGTTACCAGGAGGGATTAAAATTGATTTCATTGTCATTTCTTGTCAACGATCTACACAAATTACTCTGTAATGTCAAAGTGAAAGAATATTTTGCCTGTGCTTAGCTCTATTCCGTTTATTTTTATCCTAAAACACTCCCTAGTCCTTGCCGATGACAAGCATACCCATAACATGATGCAGCCACCACCATGCTTGAATATGAAGAGCGGTACTCAGTGATGTGTTGGATTTGCTCCAAACATAACGCTTTGTATTCAGGACATAAAGTTAATTTCTTTCCCACATTTTTTTCAGTTTTACTTTTGTGCCTTATTGCAAACAGGATGCATGTTTTGGAATATTGTTATTCTGTACAGGCTTCCTTCTTTTCACTCAGTCATTTAGGTTAGTATTGTGGAGTAATTACAATGTTGTTGATCCATCCTCAGTTTTCTCATGTCACAGGCATTAAACTATGTAACTGTTTTAAAGTCACCATTGGCCTCATGGTGAAATCCCTGAGCGGTTTCGTTCCTCTCCGACAACTAAGTTAGGAAGGACGCCTGTATCTTTGTAATGACTGGGTGTATTGTTACACCATCCAAAGTTTAATTAATAACTTCACCATGCTCAAAGGGATATTCAATGTCTGCTTTTTTTAATACCCATCTACCAATATCCCTTCTTTGAGGCATTGGAAAACCTCCCTGGTCTTTGTGGTTGAATCTGTGTTTGACATTCACTGCTCGACTGAGGGACCTTACAGATAATTGTATGTGTGGGGTACAAAGATGAACTAGCCATTCAAAAGCATGTTAAACACTATTATTGCACACAGAGTGAGTCCATGCAACTTATTGTGTGACTTGTTAAGCACATTTTTACTCCTGAACTTATTTAGGCTTACCATAAGAAAGGTGTTGACTCAAGACATTTCAGCTTTTTATTTGTATTTATTTTTTAATTCTAAAAACATTATTCCTCTTTGAAATGATGGGGTGTTGTGTGTAGGCCAATTTTAAATTCAGGCTGTAACACAACAAAATGTGGAAAAAGTTAAGGGGTGTGAATACTTTCTGATGGCACTGTATATGTTTTTTTTGTGTAAAAACATGAATTGGGAGAGATATCAAACACTTCATATCAAAACATATGTCTGTTGATTAGAGTGGTAGCTCTGAATATGAATATTGTTCATTGTTTTTATTTACGACGGCAAATTCAGTTCAATAAACGTGTTACCAGATAACTAGAAAGAGTGTATAGAAATGAATCCCCGAGAATCGTTCCATCCCCCTCTTGCCACCTGGAGGGGAGAGTTCTGTTTATTCTGGTTTCTCCTCTTGAGTGTGTGGGTTGAGAAGGAAACAGAAATATTCATCACACCGCCTAGCATCCTGGAAAGGCAAAGCTTCTCCTTCGAGCTACCACATCTGAATATGAATTTATTTTGCTATAAATATTAAAGTAATCTGTACCTTTTAAAATTATTTTCAAATTCAAAGTTCCTCCTGCCATTGATGAAGGCAACCCAGGAGATGGCTGCCAGACACATTCTAATACAGAGAGTACTTGATAAGGATTTTTCTTGCTCTCTCTCTCTGTCTCCTCTCTCTCTCTCTCTCTCTCTCTCTCTCTCTCTCTCTTTCTCTCTGTCTCCTCTCTCTCTCTCTGTCTCGTCTCTCTGTCTCTCTCTCTCTCTCTCTCTCTCTCCCCTCTTAGTCCACAGGGATTCCCTGATGCATCTGACGTGTCAAAAATAATTAGGTTTTGTCAGATTTATCATCGCACCACAAACCCTTTCCCTGAGTAGGGCCCCGGATCATGTTAAGCCTTGTTTGTGTGTGACAGCATTATTATTCTTGTTAGTAGCCACACACTTCTGCCCCATACTCTCTCTGTTGTTCAGGAGGGGAAACGTCCCCACTTCCCCACTCGGTCCGGTGTTTCAGTGTTTTCCCACTGCCTTTATTGACAGTGGCTAAAGATTTTCATCCATTTAGAGTTAAAAACGTGTATCATGTATGTCCGACTGAACTGCCGGGGCTGAAGCTGATTAATGGCGGAGACTAGCTGCAGGTTTTGCCTCTGGAGGAGCAACATGCACGCCCCTGCATATTAACGACGTACTGCGCTTTCTATTAACCAGATAAAAAAAAGCTTGACTCCCCTTGCTCCAGGGGACTAGAGGGGATGAGAAATTCTCCATTATTTAGTCTGCAGTGTGTTTTTATATATATATATATATATATATATATATATTTTATTTTTTTTTTTAAATTTTTTTTAAGTCAACCAGGTGTCATCAGTAAACTCTTGATGGCCAACCATGTCTGGGTATAAGCCATTTTGCAATTTTTGTCATAAAAATGTTGATGCAATTGCTTAGAGTGGAAGGGATGTTTCATGTTGAACTATCGTTTCACATATACTATGGTTGTTGTTACGTGCTGTTTAGCAACGTAATGCCAGCTTTGATTTATTTATGATAATTCAGGCTGATTTCAATTATTGCCATCAAAATGTTTTGTTTTCTCTGAAAAAGACATACTGTAGGTTTATTATATGGAATATCTTTGGGGGACCGAGTGGCGCAGCGGTCTAAGGCTGGCGTCACCACAGACCCGGGTACGATCCCGGGCTGTATCACAACCGGCCGCGATCGAGAGTCCCATAGGGCGGCGCGCAATTAACCCAGCGTCGTCCGGGTTAGGGGAGGGTTAGGCCGTCATTGTAAATAAGAATTTGTTCTTAACTGACTTGCCTAGTTAAATAAAGGTTAAATAAAATACAAATAAATATTGAGGATACATTCTGTAAAAGAGGGAGGCTATTTGAGTGATTAATTCATTTTATTTTTCTGGTTCACCCCCTGTTAATTGTGCTGAGGGGCTTCTCCCTCACGATCTTTCTAATTACCTTTAACAAATACCACCATGATAAAATATGTGACCAGGGTGAAGAGTTGATACCCTAGAGCCTTGTACGCAAACAACTCAGATATTCATAAGAGGATCTCTTTGACTTCACTGCCACTGTAGACCCCTGTCTGCAGCTCACTGACCAACCACCGGACAGGCAGAGAGACAGGTTTAGTTCAAAGCTGTGTGCTCAAACACCTTGGTAGTGCATGGGTGAAATACAGGTTTGTGGCACTCATTTTAATTTTAACCCAGCCTAACTTCTCACTTCAATCATAGTTTTTGTGTTTAATTGTATTGGAGTTCACACATTCACCACTGTATAGCAGTAGCTTCTACCTGGGTGGACTATGGGACTCAGGCACACTGGTGGAACTGTATCAATTTCCTACTCGGATATCATGTGTCTTTACATATAAAATAATTTACAACATATTTCATAAATTCCTTTCCAGGCAAGCGATCCACGTCAAGGAGGAGCCGTTGAACATGGACGACGATGACTGTCCGATGTCGCTGGTGACGACAGCCAACCACAGCCCAGAGCTAGACGACGACCGGGAGCTGGAGGAAGGCAACCTATCAGATGACCTGGAGTGACTACTGGAGTCCCTCCCACTACTACAGGCCCCTCCCTCCACCTCCGTCACACTGTCCTCCTACCTGTTTCCTCACAGGCTGTCCTAGAACCTGCTAGAACCAGAACCACTCCTCACCCAGAACCAAACAGAACCAACAGAACAGACCATAGCTGACTCTCCTCCCTCCCGACCCGCGGACTGGAGTATTTATTGAGCATGCATCCGGAAGACGAGGCCCAAAGGAACTCTTTGTTGCAGCCCTATGGGATCCCTGACTGAACATGACAGGCATGAGATGTCTGGTTTTTAAAACGACTTTCAGACCTGTTTCATTAAGATGGCTTGGCCACTACATACACACAGACACACACAGAGGCTCATGGACGGAAAACGACAAAAACACGAGTCTGGAAACCCGTTCTGTAGAAAGCTAACGGCCTCATATACTGCCAAAAAAAAGATGTTTAATTTTGTGAATATCAAAAAACCCTCACAGTAGTTGTTGATGTTAGAAACAATTGCTGGTTCAATTCAAACGTTGTTGCTCTGTCCATCATTTGCACAGGAGTAGTATCAGAAATTAGTGTCACTGCCTGTATGTTGCAAAAATTCTAAAAAAAAAACTGTATTTTCTTTTTTTTCTTCTTTTTGCGTTCTACTTTTTGTATTCTGATTTCTGGCACCACCAACTGTAAATGCCATTTCCTATTTCCCAACAGTAACAGAAGCACGGTATCAAGACTGTTGCAGCTGTCAAAAAAGTAGGCTTCCAGTCTGAACCTGTTTGTGATGAAAAGTAATTAACGTGACATTAAGTTTGAAAAAACGTAACTGTTTGTGTAAAGCACCAACCAATACGGGAAAGAAATGCATTTCTGCATTTTCTTCTGCTGTTCTCTTTTACCTCCTTGTTCTAAAGCTTTGTCTACCTGCAAACAGTCACAGGCAACAGCTAGAAACCAAAGCCAACACTATCAATGGCCAATAGCTTAGACAGAAGCCACCAGACTCTTTGGTCAGCCTTCTGTGACTTTAACTAGTACAAAGAGAAGCTTTCCGCAAACTACCTTCTAAATAACCTCTGGGATCGTTTCATTTAGCCCTGTACAAAGATGATTCAAGAAAAAAAATAGAAAAAAGATTTTGATGTGTAATTTGATAACTTGTAGTGTCCACTTGGAGTTTAGGGCGAGAGAGGAGAGGAGATGTGATATGTAACTACAGGCTATGTGATAGGGACTGGTAGAAAGCAGCTCTACTGTAAAAGTGGATCATGACCAAAATGAACATTTGCGTGTTCAATGGAAGTGCAGAAAATTGTGTTGTTGTGAAGATTGTTTTTGATTTTTGATTTCTTTGTTTTTGTTTTTGATTTTCCATTACCCATCATGTCATAGTTTTCTCTAATCTAGTGAATATGTAATGTTCAGTGGGACTGTCAAATATGTCATGTCTGATTTCCGTGCGGTTTGTTTAGAGCCGCGTTTAAAACCGAAACTGAAAACATAGTAACCAAACATTTAAAATATCTAGTAAAGCCAAATAAGTCATAATTTCAAGTTGATATGAAATGATGTGGCTTGGTTATCACGTAAAAGCAAATAATATAGCCATTGTAGAAGAGGGATATCAAAGGTGAAAAGAAGCCTTTTCTATGGGATATTTGCTTTATTCTATAGTTTAAATACTTCATTGTCTAATTCATAGCTTCTTAACTATATAGATACAGTCAGTGGTAGCATAGGAGAAGCTATCTTTAACTGCACTGCATTCTGTATAGGGTAGGAACCTTGTATATCACATTTGGGATTCTAGTGGCAGGAACAGAAGTTAGTGATTGTCAAAAAATATATATTTCATTTCTGTCAGATAAATGTCATGTAGAAAAGTGGATGGGGTTGCTTTAATGGTCATTTCCGTTTTCAGTCAAACCAAAGTTACACAAAATTCTGCCTCTGGTTATGGGATAGACACTCTAGAAATGACACACACACAAACCCTTTCAAAGGCACACACACACACACACACACACACACACACACACACACACACACACACACACACACACACACACACACACACACACACACACACACAGTCCTGTGTTTTTGGTCTGCCAGCTTTCCTGGTCCTTGTTATGGTAACCTTCAGATGCAGAAAAACAGATACTGTCAAATAACTGACTGAGTTGTATTGTATTTTAACTATCAGTGTGTGTCTGCTTTGTGCGTATGTATGGAAACATACTGTGCATATATGTTGTTTTCAAGTGTTGTGCCAAGCCAAAAAAGTTGGCTACTAGAGCTTAGCGCACTACTACATACATAACCAAACACACATGCATAACCAAACACACCTTACACACACAGTCATGCCAGTTCCACTTCAAGAGGGTGCTGGGCCCAGGAACAAAGCTTATCCCTTATGTACTTTGATGGAGTCAGCAAAATGACTTGAAGACAACATTCATAATAGTCTTATCACACCAAATATAAGGACACAGCGTCTTTCAACAAAAAAAAAAAAAAAGGATTCTCCCACTTAACCCCAAAAATGAAGGCTTTCTAAAAGGTTCTACCTCTGCACAACCAATTCAGAACAATTAAATGGCAGATTGCACGTCGAGTTATTAGAATGCCACAAGAGCTGTTACACTTTACTCAATGGACATGGCTCAACGGACAGTTTACATTCCCAACATCAGATACGGAAGAAGATTAGTATTGTAATAGGTTGTCCTCAAACATTTGTAGAATGATAATGTCAAAATACCTTTAAGGGAATATTGTGTTTTAAAATGCATGTCTAAAATAATTTGGTGGACTGGAAAACAATCATTAACAGATAAAAATAATATAAGAAATACAAATGATCAGGAGGATGACCTAAATGTAAGTACAATGCATAAGAATGCGTACCTCAACTATACTGTTTGGGAAGGAAAAAACTGTCAGCCACAGAATGCATATTACCTGTAGATTTTGCATGGGTTTTGTAAAAATAAAAATGTCTAAAATAGTTGCTTGCACATAATACCAGAAAGATCCCAGAACTGCAATCTGCTCCTCCACTAGATTTTAGGATTGTCTGGATTTTCTGGGATGATTTTGTCTGTATTTTGATAACTGTGCATACTATGTAAAAATGTTGGTGGACCCATAAAATTTACCAGACTTTTTTCTAAGCGAAGAAAAAAAAAATCTGTGTTTCTTTTCTGAATTTCATGATTTTTTACTGTTCTCTCATTGCTCGCTAAGAATAGCAAACCTGCTTTTTCTGCATCTGCTTTGCGTAGCTGTAAGGCTTAACCTAATGTGTGTATTTATTGCTTGTACCTCTGTGCATACTTTATGAAGCATTATGTCTGGCAGTTGAGTCATGTATACTTTCTACTACTATCATTCTCTAATAATTGGGAATATGATCCCCCTATGTATACAGTAAATTGGGACTGTAGCAAACACATATGTTTATGTAATTGGTGAATACATTTTATGTTTTTTGTTTTATTCCTTTATGATCGAGATTAACTCATTTTTGATACCTTCATTACCGTGTACTGTGTCCATGCGTTAAAGATTCTCTGACACTAGAAGGTCGTGGTTGAGAATTGTAACAGTCGTTATTATTTTCTGTATTCATGGCTTTTCACTGCTGACTAAAATAAAGGACCAAAACTAGGATTTGAAAAGCAACTGTCTACCTCCAACTTCAGGGAGTTCTTACTTTTTTTGTACACATATACATTTTATTCTACAAAGGCGCAACCATGAAACATCTAGCTGGCATTACGCTTTTAACGTTTCAGGACTGTGCTACTTCTGAGAATGAGAAGAGAGAAAAAAAACAATTCAATTTTAATGTGTATGTTACAAGGCTTTGTTCCAGATTCTAGCACCTAGAGTCTTGTTTAGAGGATGGGGACAAGCGGATTCATTGGCAGAGCCCTCTGGAGCCAACCCCCTGGACCAGTAATGGCTCAGGGGCCACGTGTTCAAGCCACCCTTTGATCAAGTACAACCATGGCCCAGTACACTATTAGGCCTGTAGTTACTGGAGAGTTTATCATAAGCCTTGACTGGGGGTAGTTTATCCAGGGAATAGCATACGGTAGGGATCAACAGAGACTCAGAAGAGAAAGGGCATATAACATGCTTTTTATAAATTGCTGTTTATGGTTATATTCCAATGTTGCATGTTCCTTCTAATTTTTTCAAACCAATCCTCGATGGAAATGTGTTGACTGATGCTATAGAATAAGGAACGGTATGGATGACAAACAGTGTATAGCTCAACTCATCCCAGCTAGGTTACACCTTGTCGGTCATGGAGAGCTCTTACTGACACGCTCATTGAGATTCACACTGAATACGCCATGACCAATAGGTCCCCATTAGCTCCTCTGTATTCTAAGGGCTCGTTCACGTTCCAAAGAGTGGCCAGGGACATTCTATCTGGGATGCTTTGAATCATGTCCGCTGGTCATTTAGTGACAACTCCAACCCGTATGTTATTTTCCTCTATGCGATGTCCCATGAGAAGTCAATTGGAGAACACACACATAGTCGACCCCCCCCCATGACAGCCTGAGCCGCAACCATGCCTGCTGTTATCTCCCTCAATGGCGTTCCAGAGCATTACCTCGCGAGCATTACCACACTCGTCTCTCGTGCTATTTATGCACTTGGAAGTGTCTGTGAATTCAAGCGAGGAGTTGCAACAAGGACGGGCCTGTGTACTTCACAACATCAGAGAGAGCACCCACATTAAAGTGTAAGGCAACGTTACAGACCCCTCTTTCAAAGACCATGAAATAATAATGTGTTGTGGTTAAGAGAGGTATCCGTGAGTCACACTGGCTGCTTTTCATAAAGTGGAGTTATTTACAGTGCGATGAATAAAAGAAAGGGGTGGCGGTGCAAACCTTTTCCACATGAACGCTGGGAAGAGAAGTCCCTTTTATATCCAGAGGAAAAGGGGAGAATTCTCTCTTAAATAGGTCAGAGTTAATTTCTAAACTCTTTTAGAAGGAGCGGTGCACTGGGTGAATGTAGCAACACCTTTAGAGTCACATACTGGAAGCGTATCTATTATAGAACTACAGTGCATTTCTGACTCAGAAATGCACATAAAAGCTGATGTAGTCTATATGGAGATTGTTTCATTCTCAGTGCTTTTATTTGTTAATATTCATCTTCTTTTAAAAAATAGATTAGAACAGTTAACATTGTTATTGAATTCAAAAGTTACTTGATCCTTTTAGTGCGTGCAGGATACTGACTTTATCCTTCAAGTGATAGTGTATCATTTGAGCTTCAGAATTAGGCCTAGCAAATGAACTCCATCCAGCTACATTTCATTTCATTTCTAACACTGACCAATTAGGTCAATTTAGGCCGTCTCCTCCTGGGACGTTGCAGTAAATATCTCCAGTCACACGTTTATTGATTGAGCGTCCGTCCGAGGACTCATCTCCCTCTCCTCCTCTCCTCCTCCTGGTCTGACAGTGTGTGTCAGCTCTCCAGAATACCCTCGCCCCCAGGCTGCAAAATTGCCTGCTAAATAGTCAGAGGCAATGGCGACGCTAATTGAGATCATCATTATTATAATTGCGGGCCCTGAAAAGCGCGTCTTAAATAATTTGCATTGCTCTCGAGTTGATATTGGACTCAGTGCAAAAATAATTGCATAGCTTCGAGGCACGTTTGGGTTTGGCACTCGTTTTTCTAGCGGTGCCAGTTTTATGCCATGACTCCATGTTCCGTAACGGACGCGGTCACGCCACTCACATGTGTGTCCTATCAGCAGCACAGAGCCAGACAGGGCTGTTTCAGTTATATTAGGCTGACAAATCCTTTTATTAATGAAGTCTATATAAATGATACAATGTCTTGCCATGATGCAGTATTATGTGATAACAATATAAAATGGTATCAGTTTAGTTGAGACTGATTAGATACCCTTTAAAAATAACAGTTTTCACCCCTTTTTGTTTCGCTGTTTAAACAAAATAAGACAATTAAATTAACAGTTTTCAATTTTACATGCATAAAAAACCTTTATTGAAACTAAGTATCCTATTTGCTCGTAATGTTATACAGTGTTGCCTCTGTGGGGCCAAAAAGTATGTGGCCAATAGACATTCACAAATCATGACATCAGTGGGTCCTGGGCTAAAGGTACATTTTACTTCCTGTGGATATAATGGGCTGTAAATGAAGCAATGCATGCTGGAAAAATGCATATTTCTCCCACTGAAACAAGGGATTAACCGAACAAAGTGGTGAGAAACTGCTGATATTCATGAATTCTTGCCTGTGGCATATCCAACACCTACCGCACGCACGCACGCACGCACGCACGCACACACACACACACACACACACACACACACACACACACACACACACACACACACACACACACCCACACACACACACACACACACACACACACACACACACACACACACACTACCCCACAAGAAAGACAGACACAAACACACACACACACACACACAAACACACACACACACACACTACCCCACGAGACAGACAGACACACACACATGCTCAAAGCACAAATAGTGAGATGACAGTAATGAATATTATATGGTAACACGATATCATTCAGTAATTGTTTTACAGCTGGTTATTCAGAAAACAACAACTCATTGAGGCAGTGGGTAAATCTCAGACTGTAAAATGAGAGCACATCAAACATGAATGAATGAGAATCAGATTAACTAAATCCGCTTATCAACAACATCCAATCCCTTCCACATAAGTATTTTACTGCACTTTATTGCTTATAATATATCAACATTTGAGCTTGATAATGTGAAAGTGGCTGGAGTGATATGGCTCAAGGACCTCCACTATCAATTTCAATCCATTCGGTGGGAATCAGATCAAGACCTAATTGCCAATTCATATGAATTTATTAAGGAACGATTTCAATTACATACCACCACCATTGAGTTCTGATGCACCAAATTAAATTAGGACACTCGATTGTATCTCCGTCTTTAAAACCCAGCGTATTTAAGTCTGCCATTTTTCTGCTGGAACTTCTGAGGAGGAACTTTCTGATCGGTCTTGGCCCCCCAAAAAAATGGATGAAGAGGGGGATGAAAAAAAACCTGAGGACAGGAGTAAAAAAAGACAAATCTAGCATTAGTGGAGAAAAGTGGGTTAAATCACTTACTGAAGATTTTTAATGACATTTCAGTGTTCCTCGTATAATTACTCTTCATCTAAGATATCCCATAACGATGTTGGACAGTCTCGGTTCAGGCTCGCTGGCTCGCTTCATTAGCGTGTCATTCCCATTTCACATCAGAAGATTTAATTGTAATGCTGAATATGCACAGCTCTCCACTGAAGCCCTAATCAAAGTGGATCCACTTGTATTATTCATATCAGAAATCGGCCTGCTTGCAATTTTTTATAAATAAAAGAATACAGATGCATAAATCAGCTGTCATTTATTAGCACAACACTGGCATATCCGCTAGACATGGCATATCCGCTAGACATGCTAACCCTAACCCTTCTATCTTTCTCTCTGTTCCTCCCTCTGCAACATTTATCCCCCCAAAATTTGGGAGAAAGAAAAAAGGGGGGAAAAAATTACATTAAATACACATACTAATTCCTCACATGAAGTAATCAAATTACAAAGCAGGTGACATTGGGCATTGGAATTCAAATGATTGGCAATAAGAGAATGAGAAAGGTGCATGCATAGAGAAAATACGGAGGGAGGGGGCAAGGACAGGGGGAAGAAAATGGGAGGGGTGTGGGAAGGACAGGAGAGGATGAAGAGAAGAAAAGAGGGAAGATTAAGGATTTACATTTAATGGCAAATACTTTTGTCCTGGGAAGGAAGAAACAGTGGCTTTGAGGTGGGCTGAAGACTGTGTCAACCCCCACCACACAGGTTCTGCTGACCAACCATAAAATACAGCTAGCTGTGTTTAGATTCTTCTGTCAGTCATGCATCCTGTTCAAGTGTTATCCAGATGGGCCAAAGCCTTTTCTATTAGTGAAGAACACTGCTGATCTGGATGGCACACAGGGTGAATCAGAGGAGGATTTGAAATGGCAGGTTATTGTGACTGAACTATGAAGATTAGAGAAAGAGGCATTTTTGGAGAGATTAACCCCTCATTATTATTTGTCATCCACATCAATAAAAATGCTTTGTATGCATTTGGCATATATCCTCAGATTGGAAATTATGCTTATTTTGGAATAAATCACATTACCATTTTCCAGATCTAACCAATTCTAAATTCAATCTTATCATAAAGCCTCACCAATAATTGTCTTTAGTAATTCTTATGATTTTGTTACTCCTAATTCTTAAACAACAAAGTATTTACATACAAAATATTGACAGTATTGTCACTGATCTACACTTCCCTTATCTACACTTCACAGTTGCGTTTGTCATGATGTCACCGTTGTAAAGCAATATGATTGGCTTCTCCTCCAGGGCAGATGGCACGGGTCATTAACAGTAGCCATGGCAACGCTGAGCCAATCAGAGCCACATTCTCAGTTGTTCTTCGTCTGCTACTTAGACCTAGGAGGCTTCTCACCTGCTCATCTCACCTCTACACACACACACCAGGGATGGTTAGCAGGATCTGAATTCTGAAGTATTGCTGGATTTATTTTCTCCCTGGTCATTATAATAGATTGATTTATCACGCCACTGATTGGCCATATTTTCCACTCACCTGGTGTCCCAGGTCTGAATCAGCTCCTGATTAGAGGGTAGAAAAATCTGCAGTATTTCTGACCTTGAGAAATGCACTGCTAGGCTAGTTTCATGGACTATAGGCCTATACATTGAACACAGTGAGTGTTAAAGTAACTGTCCAGTCAAAATTTCACTTTTAAAAGTTCATATTCTGTTAACTCATACCCAAATAATGTTGTTGACTCATCTTATACTTGTATTTGTGGCCAAAGCATAAATTAGAGAAAAAAAGCCACTTAAAAAAACACCCTAAACTTGTATCTAAATAAAAAATGCTTGCTATTTCCTCATAGAGCATGGTGTCATCCTCCTGAGGAGGACAAGCTGGCCAATCAGCGGTCCACTTGCATGAATATTTTTTATGACCGGTATATGCCCATGTAACCGATGTGAAATGGCTAGTTAGTTAGCGGTGGTGCACGCTAATAGCATTTCAATCAGTGACGTCACTCGCTCTGAGACTTGAAGTAGGGTTTCCCCTTGCGTTGCAAGGGCCGTGGCTTTTGTGGCGCGATGGGTAACGATGCTTCGGTGGGTGTTAGTTGTTGATGTGTGCAAGGGTCCCTGGTTCGAGCCCGGGTTGGGGCGAAGAGAGGCACGGAACCTACACTGTTACACCCACACCATTCTGTTGTTAGGGTACGCCCAAACCATTCCAACACAGAAAAGCTGCTTTTTAACATACTTAATTACAAATTCACTCATATTGTAATTAATTACAGGTCATAGTTGAAAGAAATCTGGAAACACTGGACAGTGACTTTAAAAGAGAAGCACATCCTTATGAGTTAAAAAGTGGTATTGATCATTTAGAACATGAGGTTCCTATGTGACGTTTCTGTGTTCACGACCGGATAGGAACTCTGATGTTTTATCTACAGTAAGTTGGGAAGACAGTGTAGAGTACTGTACAATTGAATCAGGCCGCCAATATCAAACATCATCGTCATGCCAACAAGTAACAGGGGAATTTGGCATTCCTTTGTGAAGAGCTCTTGTACCTAAGCAAACGATCTGTGTGTACTGAGTGATGAAAGGGGGAGTGCTTTTACCACAGTGACGAGAGAGAGACGGGTAGAGAAAGAAAGAGAGGGAGGGAGAAGGGTGCGCCGGTCCAGCACAGGTCAGTTATGAGTTTGAGGTATCTCTCCCACACCCATTATTCATAGCCCAGTGAAGTGTCATGGCGAGGAGCTGTGATGATATTCACTCCAATCTCTCCAGTTTTCCATTCCAAACCCCTTTGATCTGTTATTTGCATTTTACTGCCCATGGGGCAAAAATTATTTGGAGGAGATTTTCTTCTTTACACTCAACACACCCAGCGTACCTGCTGGGGCTTGTAGTCATCCCTCTCTCCCTCCTTCTCTCTCTCTCTCTCCTCCCTCCCCGCCCGCCCTTTAATGGCTACTCTCTCAGTTTAGCCCGGGATCGAAACAAACAAATCCAGGGACAAGAGGAGGCAGGGATTCAATCTTCCCTCTTCACCTTCCATGAACCCCAGAGCATCCTGTACAAGCCTCCCAGACAGCAGAGCACGACCAGAGTGAGTCTGACAACATGGATCCCCCTGAGGAGGGGAGGAGGAGGGTAACCCTTGGCTGAGTGATTCAGGTATAGAGGTTATGGAAGCCTGCACTGCCACTTTTTTTTTTTACAGCAGAATGGGCCCGGCGGAGCCGAGCTGAGCCGAGGTCTCTCGATATGAATGAGTATGTGTCTCCTGCTGTCTTTGTATCCGGCCCTGGCTCTGTGTGTCTGTATGTCGCCCTCTTCTAGATTAACACCATAGCAGTCCGGGTCTAGCTACAGCTCTCCTCGCATTTGATGTTTTTAAACAATTTATATTTGTTATCATATCAAAGAAGGAGGCGTGTGGTTATCAAAAGCGTGAGGAGAACAGGCTGCCGAGGGCTATTCCAGCGTCGCGTTCATTCCTTATTCTATTTTATCTTTCTTTTGGTTTTGACTAATGTCAGTAACAGCTACCGGTAATAAACTGCCTTGTTAGGGTTTTGCTGTTGCCTCCGAGCGCAGGCTTTGATACATTGTCAGCCCTATTTGGCCATGTTTCCTGATTACCGTATACCCCGACTGCATGTTTATTGATGGAAGTGAATAAAGCACAAGCAAGCTGACTTCCACCACCGCTTCATTTTAACCTCTTATAGAGGAGACGTTTCCTTTGATGTGAAAGTGATACATTGTCCCGGCAAGTCAACGTCTGGTGTGTGTTATAATGTCAGCTGTGCTTCAAGGCCCCCCCCCATGCCGAGATTGGTGTTATACCTTGGAAATGAGTGATCGTTCACTGCTGGTGGGGTACACACACAACAGAGGCTTTCTCTCTGACTGCAGACTGATCTCCTTTCAATTGTACGAACAAAAAATATCACTGGGGCAAAACCCTGTCTGCGTGTGTGTGTCTTGTGCCAAACTGTCTTCTATTTAGATCTCTGACCAAACAAATGATCTTGTTGTGTGTCTGTCTTCCCCTTGGTTTCCTCCTTAGTGACATGCTTGTGCCTCCGTCTCTCTCTGCCTCCACAGACAAAGGCCCTGTACTGTATACGATCCTTTCTTTTCCCTGTGTCTGTCTGTCTCTCCACTCCGCTGAGCCCAGACTCGTGTCAAATCAAAATAACATCTTGAAAAATTCAGTCAACATAGCCCCAACAAGGCCCCTGGTTTTGTATTCATGTATTCAGGTGTACATTGTATCATGGTGTAGGCCGTTCTGTTGCTCGGGAGACGAACACGGCGATTCCCATCAAAATTTGATGTATTCATTTATAGTCACTAGTAAGTCTGTTTGTTTACAGATAACGGTGATGTTTACCGGGTCCAGACCTGCCAGGAAGGAGTGACTACACACATGCAAATAGGTGTCTTATCGTACAAGTGGTCGCCTATATACACACCTGCAGGTCACGTGTCTTCTGGCGAGTCTCCTGTGTACGGTATGTATGTCTCCACAACTCCTACATTCTCATTCTCCAAATGCTCTCCTTCATCTCTCTCTCTCTCTCTCTCTCTCTCTCTCTCTCTCTCTCTCTCTCTCTCTCTCTAACTCTCGCTCTCCCTCTCTAGCTCTCTCTCTCTCCCTCCCTCACTCTCTCTCTACTTCTCTTTATCTCTCGCCCTCCCTCCCTCCCTCCCTCCCTCCCTCCCTCCCTCTGTCTGTCCCTCTCCATCTGTGTGGCGGTCTGTCTATCAGCACACACACACCTGGGAGAGGCCATGACAGTAGAGCCAGGTTGAACACATACAGTCTGGTGTGTGTGTGTGTGGCACGGTGTCAAGAGCCACAATATAGCCCAAACGCACGACTGTCACAAACACCAGATGTGCTCGGTGTGAGAATTATTGGCTCCCTCTCCTCCTTTCCCTCTCTCTCAGTGTATTTACATCCTTGTTTAGTGTCATCTTCCCAGGGTCAAAATAAAGTGCTTTTGCCTGGGGCTGGCTCCGAGGTTTGTGTACCACTGTGTTTGCTGAACGTTCGCACAGCCTGGTTCCTAACCTGTCATTTTTTTTCAAATGAGTTATTATAAGATACCCGATGGCGGTCTCACTTGCAGCCTGAGCAGATCTGGAATAATATGTAAATAGAGAGTACTGAAAGTTCATTTAGTGCATTCGCAGACGGCTTACTAAATCAGGAAGGGGAGCCTCCCCTTGTTCGCCTCCTCTCCTCTCCTCTTGACCCCCCCCCCTCTTGCCTGGCCCACATTTCCGTTGTGCTCTTTTTTGGATCCGTCCCAAAAACTCCTTTTGTGTCAAAATGCATTACGAACATCAAAACATTTCTGTTTACAACATCACGGTCTTGTCAATTAAGTCTGATAAATTATTCAAACATTTATCTTCTCCCTGGCTTGGGGAATTTTTAATCAAGCTTTGGTATTTGCTTTAAATTAACACTGTCAAGTGTGCATTTCTGTAAAATCCCTCGTATCATTAAAGATTTATCAATTGAAATCTGTTTGGGTTTATTTTGCTGTTAATTGGCTAGCAGGCGTATGGAGGCTGACTGGGGCTCCATGTTCCATGCCTGGTGCTGCAACAAGTGGCTCAGAGCCAGAAGCCAGAGCCAGAAGAGGCATTGCAGTGGGAGGACAGATGTGAACCACATGTGAGGGGTTGGCATGCAGGTCACACGAGGGTCAAATGCCATAATGGCTCTCTCTCTCTCTCTCTCTCTCTCTCTCTCTTTCTCTCTTTTTTTCTTTCTTTCTTTCTTTCTTTCTCTCTCTCTCTCTCTCTCTCTCTCTTTCTTTCTCTCTTTCTTCTCTCTCTCTCTCTCTCTCTCTCTTTCTTTCTCTCTTTCTTTCTTTCTTTCTCTCTCTCTCTCTCTCTCTCTCTCTCTCTCTCTCTCTCTCTCTCTCTCTCTCTCTCTCTCTCTCTCTCTCTTTCTCTCTATCAGATTCAGATAGCTTTTTTGGCATAAAGTACAATTTGTACCACTATACTGCCAAAGCAGTATAGTGGTACAGCATTTCAGTAAATACAGTACAATGCAATGAGGTTAACAACAAAATATACATGGATGATGGTTGCACTATTCATTACTTGTAAGTTATATGCAATGTAAATACTTCAGGGAATGAATGTTTTAATTCCAATTTATCTCTCTCTCTCTCCCCCTCTCTCTGTTTCTCTAAGTGTTTTTCTCTCTCTGTTTGTGCCTCTTACTCTCTCTCTCTCTCTCTCTCTCTCTCTCTCTGCAGATCACACCATCCACTCGTTCCTGCCCAAACGTCTTACATCATGTGTTGTGTGTTGTGCAGTGTACTTCTTACACTTGCCATGTTTGAAGCAATATCAGTGGTGATATGTTTTGACAACATTTCAAACCCCTTGCTTTGTAATGCTAATCTCACTGATTCAATAGGAAAATACGGACACATGCTAAATGGATAGCTGACGGATGGTTGAAGTCTTAAACACTGATGGTTGGACTCTACGTTCATAAAGGATAATAATATTAACTGGTTGTGATGGAAGTGTTTTCAGGGTTTCACTGGTTCCTCTCGCCGCTCGGACCCAGGGGTCATTGTCAGGGCTGGATCACAGGCTTCGTGTGCCCCAGACCCGCAGCTCACATCTGGCTGCAGCGCGGCTCCTGCACCACTAAATGCGGCCAGGTGTTGGCCCACAGCGACGCTCACGTCTTCAGGCCTGCAGACGCTGATGTAATTGCTCTTTTCGTTGAACTATGAAAAATGAAAAGTCAGATAGACACAGAACTGTGCGTGTGTGTGTGTGTCTGCATCTGTTCATACCTGCGTCTGTTTGTTTCCGTGTCTGTGTGTGTTATTTGTGTGTTTCTGTCTCTATGTGTCATGCGAGTCCTCTCCCCAGAGAAACAAGGCAGCCTTGCACTATAGACGAGAGGTCTGCTTGCTTTTAGAGATGATATGAGGGCAAGATCAATTAATGTATTCATGATATTTATATATTTAAATATTTTTACAAGGGAGTAACCCATAGGGGTGGTGGCCTCCCATCTTCCTAATGATATGCAAATGGAGTGTAATACTTAATGTTTTGTTCTGTCTCAAGTTCATCCCAGTGTGTTCAATGGGGTTGTGAGTGACACCGTAGACAGCAGACAGAAGATGACTAGGTGACTGGCCTATCCAATAACGCCACGAACACTTGATGCAATGGGCAGTAAGGAGTCACAAAGGAGCTTCACCAAAGCAAATAGCAAAACAACCATTTCTAATGCAAAGCTATAGTAAGAACATATTGAATTGTAATTTGTGAGTTAAAGGTGTTTTATATTGACTGTAATTAAGTCTCTTATCGATGGGTTGTCTTATCTCCTCTAATATGAAACAGCGTCATAACACACATAACACACGCGCACGCACACACAGCCTCATCAGGATGCTGAAGCAAACCCTCCCAGGTTAGCCACATAGGGAGATATAATTAATCGGATCTAATCTTCATTTAACTGGAAACCACAGGGGGTCTCAGACAGGTAATGCTGCATTCATCGCCTGGTGAATTAAGGTTGTTGTTGTTCGTTTTAAAATGCGAGGCTCTCAAATCCAAATTTCATAGAGGGTTATTATGATAATCATTTTAAAAAAAAAGCTATTGGCTCCAAAGTCAAACATCAAAATATCAAAGGGGTTTAAAACTGTAAACGTTGAATAGGTATTAGTTTGTGGGACACAGTGTCGTCTTAGAGTGCTGCCCGTGATGAACGTCCTCTTGGTAAGACTGAGCTGTTGTAGTGTTAGTGTACAGTATAGTAGCTACAGTATGTGACAAGGTGAGAACAGGTCACCATGTTGGCTCCCCAGCCTGGTCCCAGATCTGTTTGTGCTGTCTGACCAATAAAAGGCCATAAGAGTTGACAAAACAGCACAAACAGATCTGGAACCAGATTATTTTACCGGAGCACAGGATAGCAACATCTACATTCCTCTGTCGCCATGACACTGGCAGGAGATAAATGCCAAACAGAAACAGAGCTGGAACTTTTGAAAAGTAGTGCACTAAAAAGGGCAGGGATGGGAAACTCGAGTATTCGGGGGGCCTAATTTGTGTCACACTTTTGGCCCAGCCCCAGTTACCACACCTGACTCCAATAATCAACTAATCGTGATATTCCGTTTAGAATGCAATTAGTTTAATGAGCTGTGTTTGCTAGGGACGGGGAGAGGTGTGACACCAATCAGGCCCCCGAGGACTGGAGTTGCCCATCCCTGATATAGGGAGTAGGATTCCATTTCAGACACAACCTGGAACAGACTCTGCTCTCTAAGCTGTGTGAATGGCTGCAGCATTGTGGTCATTGAGGATGTTTTCCAAAGAGCCTCCTCTACCTTCTGATAAGATTTGTCCAGATTGTTTTTCAGTTCTGTTCTGTTTAACGTCCTTCCATTTCTAGGAACACGTGAGCAAAGGTACTGTAATTAGCAAAAAACATATTTTTGCTGAATCAGCCGAGGATCATATTTACTTTATTGAGCTGTTCCCTTAATATTAATACATTTTTCAGTTTGCGCTCAATACGTATGTATGATTAAACCTCAAAGTATTTTTTTAATTATGGTTAATATCATATTTATTGTATTGATTTGGCAAGCTGATTGGTGATTTATCGTTTACCTTCTCAAATCCTAATCCTCTTTAGTAATGCTGACATTTGGAGAATTCTTGATTTACATAATTAGACATCTTTGATCTGAGATTTGTGAAATCCCCTCTTTCTCCCGTCCGGCCTTTTTTTCCTTCCACATCTCACAACCTTCACATTAATTCTGTGAGTCCTTGGCTTAGATTTGACATTTGAAAAGACATGTTTGACTGTATGAAAATAAAAAAAATTGCATCATCCCATTCTGAATGGATACAGGCCAACTCAGGCTTGTATTTACGTGAGGTGGCGCAGGCACACACTCAAGCGCACGCAAGCACACATAAAAAATACATACTCACGAATACACATATAACCACAACACTGGTCCTGACGGCTTTGAATGGTATAAAGATTTCCCCTTTAACTGAGTTGTCAGTCTATGTTGGGAGCAGGGTCCTCTGTGATCCACAGAGAGAGAACACACACACAAACATACACATACATTTCTACTCGATGAAGGAGAGCACATAGAGCTCCAGTACTTTATTGATTTTTAGGTGCGCTCCTCTTACTCTTCCCAGAGGGTGCTGAGTGGTGCTCATCGGACACATACCTCGGACTGTGATCCCATGTCAGTGAGACCAATGCCTTCTCAACAGGCCACCCCTTACTATACTAACAATACCCATTCTACCTGTTTGTCAATAACATACAGCACTGTACATCAAAGTCAATTGATATTTTTCAATGACAAGCTAGGGCAAGGTGTATTTGACTGGCGTGCATAGTAATGGCCGATAAGGAGTTGACAAGGAAAGACATGGTTGGGGAATTCGGATGAACCTAGGATTTTAGGATTCTAGTCTAAACAAAGTGCTTGACCTGATTCTACAATCAAGGTAAACAGCCATCCGGGCACTTAAAATGTCTCGTCAGAACACATCAAGCAGTCTAAACAGGAGATAGCTAATTCAAATCCCCTAATACTGTTACACTGTCCACTATTGTGCCAGCTATTCGTACCAAGCCATCTGGATGTTACACCGTTTCAACATTGATGTCATTGTGTCTCGCCTTTAGCTTGGTTTGTCTTTAATTATTGTCAGAGCCGCACACAGAGCCAGACCTCATCAACTGGATAAATATTTGACTGCTGTTCCATACAAATTGCATTGGGTTTATTTTATATCTGCACAGCCAGCCAAACCTAGACACTGTGGATTGGCTTCTTTGCAGGTGACCACAGTCCTCCACATGAGGTAAATTAAAACCCACATTTATTAAAAATGTGATATTCCTTCACTTCCAGATTTGCCTTATTTAATTATAATATATGTCAAAGTCTAATCTGAGGCTTATGCAGGGCCATTCAATTAATCAAAAATAGGCAAAATTGTAGTTTTGTGGAATATTATGGCGGCTTCACAGCGTTGTGTATGTGTGTGTGCACAAATGCGTGTGTGTGTGTGATATGCCTCTAGTCTTGCCCTGCTGCACTCAGGGGGGTACACTAACAGGACTCTGGGGTATGTGTTTGGCACTGTGTGAGACAGCTCAAAGCTGGACACACAGGCTGTGTGGCGTCACGCCTTCCCAAATAAGTAACCTACTGTGATTTTTTAGCCAGTGTCTCCACTGTATATCTTTGGCTTAGGTTTATGCTAATGATACAGCTCTGATGAATCAGAAAGATCCAAATATTGTGATGGTGTTCAGCTTTCAAAACAAAGTAATTCAGATCCAGCCAAGGACAAGAAATGCAAAAAAAACTGCTCAAAACTTTAAAGGGGCAATCTGTGATTGCTACATGATTTTTTGACTTTTTTTTTATATAAACCCACTGATTCTTGAAAAATATAACTTATGAATGCCTAATGAGCTTAGTTCAACTGTTATACCCCATCAGAACCCAAAATATAAGCTTGTTTTACTCCATTGTTTGTAAATAATATACAGTAATTGTAAACGTATAGCCTCAAAACATAGTTCAAACTATAAGTTTGATATCATGGATGGTCAATCCTTGCATCCGTAGCTCTGTCAATTAATTTGAAAGTGTTTACATCTCCTTAGCCCCATCCCTCATTGTCGTATGAAGTGGACCAAGGCGCAGCGTGTATATCGTTCCACATTTTATTATAACTGTGAAACTATGCAAGACATACAAATAAACAAAACAACAAACCGTGACGAAGAGGTGCAACATACACTTACTCAAAATAATCTCCCACAAAACCTAGTGGGAAAAACAACAACTTAAATATGATCCCCAATTAGAGACAACGTTGACCAGCTGCCTCTAATTGGAGATTATCCCAAAAAACAACAACATAGAAATACAAAAACTAGAACCCAACATAGAAATAAATAAACTAGACAAAACCCCCTGTCACGCCCTGACCTACTCTACCATAGAAAAATAAAAGCTTTCTATGGTCAGGACGTGACACTCATCCCTTTACCAAAACAGTGGTGGAGAGGTAGCTTTGTTATTGTTTGAATTGCAGATTGCCCCTTTAAGTTAACAAATCCTATATTTTATATTAACAAAGCAGAGAAGAGTTTTTACATATCTTTGGTTTGCATCGTAACACTCATACCGAACATAGACTACATGTATGGTACCTTCATCACGTACCGCATCAGCTGTGACACACTGTCCACATCAACATGCAGTCTGTAGCTTATCAAAGAATGTTAACACGAAGGGAATTAGCAACACAACCCCTCACGTGTCAAACTTTCCGTAACCTAGAATGACATGTATTTAGCATGTAGTCACACATTCCTCTCTTACTGTGGTGTCATTTGACATGTTGTTGGTCTCACGTACTATAACTCTGCTGCAGCTGTGAAAGTGGAGAAACTGGCATGAGAGCTACAGGCTGCTGGTGGTACGGGTTAGGGGGGGTTGGTTGAGTGTGTGTGTGTGTGCGTGTTCGCGTTTGTGTGTGTGAGTGTACGTGTGCATGCGTGCGTGTGCTTGTGTGTGTGTGTACGTGGGTTTGGGGGTGCTGATGAGTGTTGCAATGATCCCCAGGGCCAGGGGGTCCAGTTCCACATTTAAAACTAACTAATTCTGACTCAGATTAACTCCTTATTCACTCTTACTCTCTGCTCATCTGTATCAACAGCAGAAAATTAGTGCAGGACTGCGATGGATTGGATTATATGACACATGTATCTGTGGCTTGGGGTAGAATGTCAACAAGGTTAAATTAGCAGCAGATGGGCCTCGACTTTGATCTTTGGATCCCATCATCAGAAGCTGTCAGCCATATTGTTATAGCCTAACTGTCACGTTGTCCTGCTGCTGTACATGTGGACTCTGAGTTGTCTGGCCTTAGTTATCATCATGAAAACCTGCCGAGCTGTCTTTTGTTTTTTAAACATTGGTTTTCCATCAACTTCTCTTTTGCTCAGACCAAGGGCCATTCTTTTGTTTTTTTTATTGGAGCGAGGGATACATATTCATGAACTCATGGCTAGTCTGACCCGGTGTGAACATTTGCTACTGATTACGTGCATTCTTCACTCATTCCAAACTTTGAGTCCAGATGTGTACAAGGCAAGCGGAGGAGCAATATTACTCAGCTACTCACTTCTTCTTCTTCTTCTTCTTCCTTCGGCTTGAGGCAGCTGGTGTTTGTTTGCATTTGAATCACCAATCAATTACAGAAATGACCCAACAGTGCTGATCACCAGGAAACCTGTTTTTTTTTAATGAGTCTCATGTCTACTCATGTCATATTTGTTTCAAGCAGACAGCTCCAGACTAGGCTTGCTCTGTGAAAACAAAGTCTGTCTCAGTGTCTGACAGTGAGACCAATAAAAGGTTGCAGAGTGTTGATCAGAGAGTATTTCAAAAGCCGTCAGAAATGACCATAATGCTGTTAATCACGCAGGGCGTCAAGGGTCACTCAATATCACGGTTAGCTTGGTCTGTGGATAGCTGGCATTTTTTCCTCTGTTAGCATCAAAGCTCGACGTATTAAGTTCCTCTCATTCTAGCCATTGACTTCCTTGTGAGTTTCTTTGAAGGTTTGATCAGTTACGGGTGTGTATTGTGGCTGTGCCGTGGTGTTGTGGTTCAAAGTGTCACCTTCTCATTTCGCTTGGCCATTAAAGTCAAGACGAGGACCCGGGTCCGTCGGTAAGTTTCACATTTCTATTCCAATCACAGCGCCGAAGAATAAGCTCATTAGGCATAATTACAGGTTTCCAGTTCTACTGCTTTTCTTTTACGCCATTTGGTGTGAAACTTTAATTCCATAACAAAAACCAAATGCTTCCACCACAGGCCGCTGGTGAGAGCGATGCATAAGGACCATGGTGTACCTCTTAGTTAACTATAAGTACATCAGCAGGTCCTAGTTTAGGGCTATTCAACTCTGGGCCTTGAAGTTCTCCTCAGCACTGCAGGGTCTCCTTTCTTTCCCTCTAATCAGGGACTGATTCAGAGCTGAGAATGAGTGGACTTTCTGGGCAATCAATGACATTAATCCATTAATCAACCAATCATGAACTTCCAGGAAGAGAATAAAACAGCATGAGGCCCAGATCTGAATACCACTGACATATTTCCATCCCCTAGCTTTGAACAGTTTGTTCTTACCTAGGAGCACCCACATAGCCTACTGTAATTAAGTGACACTTTTCTCATTTGGCTTGTATAGTCATTGATTATCAGTTAGGAACACGTTGCAAAGCACGTGCCTTGACTCTCAGAGAGAGTGGGCCTTTGTGGCAAATACAATGTATACATATAGTACCAGTCAAAAGTTTGGCCACACCTTATCATTCAAGACTTTTTCTTAATTTGTACTATTTCCTGCATTGTTGAATAATAGTGAAGACATCACAACTAGGAAATAACACATATGGAATCATGTAGCAACCAAAAAAGTGTTAAACAAATCACAATATATTTTAGATTTTAGATTCTTCAAAGTCGCCACCCTTTGCCTTGATGACAGCTTTGCACACTCTTGAAAAACAAATGATAGTCCCACTAAGAGCAAACCAGATGGGATGGTGTATCGCTGCAAAATGCTGGTTAAATGTGCCTTGAATTTGAAATAAATCACTGACAGTGTAACCAGCAAAGCACCCACACCATCACACCTCCTCCTCCATGCTTCACGGTGGGAACCACACATGCGGAGATCATCCGTTCACCTACTCTGCATCCCACAAAGACACAGTGGTTGGAACCAAGAATCTCAAATTTGGACTCATCAGACCAAAGGACAGATTTCCACCGGTCTAATGTCCGTTGCTCGTGTTTCTTGGCCCAAGCAAGTCTCTTCTTATTATTGGTGTCCTTTAGTAGTGGTTTCTTTGCAGCAATTCGACCATGAATGCCTGATTCATGCAGTCTCCTCTGAACAGTTGATCTTGAGATGCGTGTGTTACTTAAACTCTGTGAAGCATTTATTTTGTAAGGAGCGATGCTGCAGAAGAGAAGCAGGTACATTTAATTTGGAACGGACATGCAACAGGACAGGAACAGCGTCAGAACTGGGAAACCCATAGACAAATCAATACAGCAGCGGGGAACAGAGCTGGGAAACAAACATAGGGGAGGTAATAAACGGGTGATTGAGTCCAGGTGAGTTCAATATCGCTGATGTACGTGACAAAGGAAGGCAGCTGTGCATAATGATGGTGGCAGGAGTGCATAATGCAGGGCAGCCTGGCACCCTCGAGCGCCAGGGGGGAAGAGCGGGAGCAGGCGTGACAGTACCCCCCCCCAGGGGCGCCACCCACCATCCCACCTGGGCAAGCCTGACGGGTCTGTCAAGTCACAGGCTCTGGACAAGCCGGCTGGGCGTAAAATCCCAGTGAACCGGCTGACGATCTGGCTGAGGCGTGAAAGCCTGTCGATCCCGCTGAGGAGTGGTAGCCCAAGGATCCAGTTGAAGTGTAGCAGCCTGACAAGCCGGCTGGGCATAAAAACCTGATGATCCGGCTGAGGCCTGACGTGGGATGGGCGCCTTCCGAGCCAACCCGGGGCAAGGAAACCTCTCGAGCTGGCTGGGACATGGAAGCCGGATGATTCAGCTAAGGTACCCCCGGTTCCATCGGCGGCAACCCCCGGACCCGACGTCACCACCAACCGAACCACCAGCACTCTCCGATGCTTCATTTGATGGCTGCTGCATTCTGTAAGGAACGACGTTGCAGAAGAGAAGCAAGTACGGGGAGTTGACATTTAATTTGGAACGGAATGCAACAGGACAGGAACAGCGTCAGAACTGGGAAACACAAAGACAGACGACAATCAATGCAGCAGCTGGGAACTGAGCTGGGAAACTGACAAATATAGGGGAGGTAATAAACAGGTAAGGCAGGTGTGCGTAATGATGGTGGCAGGAGTACATAATGCAGGGCAGCCTATCGCCCTCGAGCGCCAGGGGGGAAGAGTGGGAATAGAGTGGGGGAATATTTGGCCAGCAATCTGAGGTGCAGTTAACTTTAATGAACTTATCCTCTGCAGCAGAGGTACAGTAACTCTGGATCTTCTTTCCTATGGCGGTCTTCATGAGAGCCAGTTTCAACACAGCGCTTGATGGTTTTGCGACTGCACTTGAAGAAACTTTCAAAGTTCTTCACATTTTCCGTATTGACTGACCTTCATGTCTTACAGTAATGATGGACTGTCATTTCTCTTTGCTTATTTGAGCTGTTCTTGCCATAATATGGACTTTGTTTTTTAACCAAATAGGGATAACTGCTGTACCACCCCTACCTTGTCACAACACAACTGATTGGCTCAAACGCATTAAGAAGGAAAGAGATTTCATAAATTAACTTTTAACAAGGCACACCTGTTAATTGAAATGGATTCCAGGTGACTACCTCATGAAGCTGGTTGAGAGAATGCCAAGAGTCTGCAAAGCTGTCATCAAGGCAAAGTGGCTACTTTGAAGAATCTCAAATATAAAATATATTTTGATTTGTTTAACACTTTTTTGGTTACTACATGATTCCATGTGTGTGATTTCATAGTTTTGATGTCTTCACTATTACACTACAATATAGAAAATAGTACAAATAAAAAAAAACTGGAATGAGTAGGTGTGTCCAAACTTTTGACTGGTACTGCATTTCTATATCAGGACTCTATAACTTTCTCTAAACAGTGTGCCTGGGCTGTACAGTATGTATGTTGCAATGTTTACAACATTATAACACCGGATGGCCTTTTATCACTAAAGTAGCGGCGGTGGTGACAGATAGTTTTGCTTCATTTTTTTGCACTGTAAAGTAATGTGTTTTGGACAGTGGACTCAGTGAATAGGGATTTACTGACTGGCTTTGTCTGGATCCTTTCTACTCCAGCAATCAGGCAGGCTGCCAAACAAACAGATGAAGTCAATAGAGACATTTCCCGTGTCTTCTGAGATGTGACTGCAGCAGATGCACAATGCTGACACGGCGCTGACACGACACTGACACAATGTGACAACCTGCTGTGATGTAGTGTGTACACAGAGGATCCCACCTCGACTTATTTAGGCGCTGATACCGCACATGATCACACACAAGATAGTGTTTGTCAGTGTGTGTCACTCTCTAAAAAAGGCATGGGAAAATAGATTTTGCAATGTAGTCTGAATGCGTGAAAAATCACTGTCTCAAAGAAGAAGCTTAACTTGCGCAAGAAGATATACATCTGAGATACAGTATTTGAGTTATTTGCAGTGCACAGCATTCAATCTTTGACTTGTACAATATCCATTCCACCAAGATCAGTGGCCTATTACTTTAATGCAATTTTAGCCATTTCCGTTCCCAGTTACCATCCATTGAAACACCCCAAACAGACAGGGGCAATAGCTTGGAAGCACAGCAACCGTGGTTTGCCGAGTTTTTACCAGAGTATCTGTATCCAGGTAATTACCATCTGTGGGGCACAGAGGCCCACTGTGATTACAGATGAGCCCAGTAATAGATTCAACACTTAGAAACAGGGAATGCTGCATTCCACCAGTCCGACTGCAAGGTGGGTAGATATCTGCAAGATGGATTATGTGGGGTTTGTGAGTTCAACATTGACACAGATTCATCGTAAATCATTATGCCAGAGACCCGGAGTGATTTCTGCATTAGGAGCAGAAAATGGAGTTCACCCAGTCAATGAGGAGGGCATATTTCACATCAGTCACCCCATTCTCATGTTACATTTCACTTCCGTTACCAAAAGGGTTCATGGTACATAATAGCAATCAGCAAGATACTGCGCTAACAAAAGGCCCTATACGGATCCTGCACAGGGGCCACGGCATGGGGTGCTATCTTTCTTTAAAACGAAGACAAAGTTCAAAACTAATGTTGAACTAAATAAATGCATGTCCAATGTAAAAGTTTCGAAAACAGCGTGTTGTCTTTTTAAGACATTTGGCACAGAGCTGTGAGGACAGTTCCCACTAAGCACGGAACGACTTTTGGACGACTTTTTTTGGTCCTGTCCGGACTTGCCATCTTTTTTGGGGGGTCTTTTTTTGGTGTGGTCCGGACAGGCCTTGATTTCAATGTCCACGGATGTTGCTTTTTGGTCCGGTCCGGACCATATCCGAACCAATCTTAGATGTTTATGTGTGGTTCAGATTTGGTCTGGACTGGCCTTGATTTCAACATCTATAGATGTCTGGTCTGGTCCGGACTAGCCTATATTTGGCCCAAACATAGACGTCTATAATTGATTCAGATTTGGTCCAGACCAAATTTGAACAAATCATAGACATCTATGCTTCACAAGTTTGGACATCACAGTACAGTACAGTAGAGCACAGCAGAGTACAGTTCATTACAGTACACCATAACACAGTACAGTTCCGAAAAGTAGAGTATAGCACAGTACAGTACATTAGAGTACAGTACAGTAGAATAAAGTACAGTATATTACTATAATGTACTCTACTGATTTAAACTGTACTGTACTCTACTCTACTGAATGAAACTAGTCTGTACTACTGTACCATACTGTACTCTACTCTACTGAATTAAAATCTACTGTACTGTAGCGTATTGTACTGTACTCTACTGTACTCTACTCTAATGAATACAAATAAAATCATATCAATATCAAATCAAATGTTATTTGTCACATGCTTCGTAAACAACAGGTGTAGACTAACAGTGAAATGTTTACAGGTCCTTTTCCAACAGCGCATAATTAAAGATAAAGATTTAAAAATATATAATAATAGAAATAGTGACACAAGTAATAAATATACAGTGAATAATGAATAACAATCAAGAGTAAAAATAACATGGCTATATACAGGGAGTACCAGTACCGAGATGATGTGCAGGGGTACGAGATAACTGAGGAAGATACTGTGCATTCGGAAAGTATTCAAACTCCTTGACATTCTCCATATTTTGTTACATTACAGCCTTATTCTAAAATTGGTTTAAAAAAAAGAATCCTCATCAAACTACACACAATACCTCATAATGACAAAGCGAAAACAGTTTTTTTGAAATGTTTGCAAATTTAGTGAAAATATAAAACAGAAATACCTTAATTGAATAACTACCCTTTGCTATGAGACTCGGAATTGAGCTCAGGTGCATCCTGTTTACATTGATCGTCCTTGAGACGTTTCTACAACTTGATTGGATTCCACCTGTGGTAAATTCAATTGATTGGACATGATTTGGAAAGGCACACACCTGTCTATAAAAGGTTCTACAGTTGACAGTGCATGTCAGAGCAAAAACCAAGCCATGAGGTCGAAGGAATTGTCCTTAGAGCTCCAAGACAGCATTGTGTCGGGGCACCAAAAAGGGTACAAAAAAAATGTCTGCAGCATTGAAGGTCCCCAAGAACACAGGGGCCTCAATCGTTCTTAAATGAAAGAAGTTTGGGACCACCAAGACTCTTCCTAGAGCTGGCTACCTGGCCAAACTGAGCAACGGGGGAGAAGGGCCTTGGTCAGGGATGTGACCAAGAGCCCAATGGTCACTCTGAAAGAGCTTAGGAGTTCCTCTGTGGAGATGGGAGAACCTTCCAGAAGTACAACCATCTCTGCAGCTCTCCACCAATCAGGCCTTTATGGTAGCGTGGCCAGGCGGAAGACACTCCTCAGTAAAAGGCACATGACAGCCCACTTGGAGTTTGCCAAAAGGCAGCTAAAGGACTCCGACCACGAGAGACAAGATTCTCTGGTCTGATTAAACCAAGATTGAACACTTTGGCCTGAATGCCAAGCGTCACGTCTGGAAAAAAACCTGGCACCATCCCTACAGTGAAGCATGGTGGTGGCAGCATCCCGCAGTGGGAATGTTTTTCAGCGGCAGAAAACAAATCTAATTTTATTTGTCACATGCGCCAAATACAACAGGTGTAGACCTTACAGTGAAATGCTTACTACAAGCCCTTATCCAACACTGCAGTTTTAAGAAAATTCCCCCCAAAAAGAAAGAAATAAGAATAACAAATAATTAAAGAGCAGCAGTAAATAACAATAGCGGGGGTACTGGTACAGAGTCAATGTGTCTGTGTGGGGCACCGGTGTCGAGGTAATTATGTACATGTAGGTAGAGTTATTAAAGTGGCTATGCATAGATAATAAGAGAGTAGCAGCAGCGTGAGGGGGGCAATGCAAATGGTCTGGGTAGCCATTTGATTAGCTGTTCAGGAGTCTTATGGCTTGGGGACAGAAGCTATTTAGAAGCCTCTTGGACCTAGACTTCGCTTGCCATGCGGTAGCAGAGAGAACAGTCTATGACTAGGGTGACACCGCCTGGTATAGAGGTTCCTGGATGGCAGGAAGCTTGGCCCCAGTTATGTACTGGGCCGTACGCACTACCCTCTGTAGTGCCTTGCGGTCGGAGGCAGAGCAGTTGCCATACCAGGCAGTGATGCAACCAGTCAGAATGCTCTCGATGGTGTAGCTGTATAACTTTTTTTCTGAGGACCCATAACAAATATTTTCAGTCTCCTGGGGAATCGGCTTTGTCGTGCCCTCTTCATGACTGTCTTGGTGTGTTTGGACCACGATAGTTTGTTGGTGATGTGGACACCAACGAAGATGAAGCTCTCAACCTGCTCCACTACAGCCCTGTCGATGAGAATGGGGGCATGCTCAGTCCTCCTTTTCCTGTAGTACACAATCATCTCCTTTGTCTTGATCACATTGAGGGAGAGGTTGTTGTCCTGGCACCACACTGTCAAGTCTCTGACCTCCTCCCTATAGGTTGTCTATCGTTGTCGGTGATCAGGCCTACCACTGTTGTGTTGTTGGCAAACTTAATGATGGTGTTGGAGTTGTGACTGGCCACGCAGTCATGGGTGAACAGGGAGTACAGGAGGGGGCTGAGCACGCACCCCTGAGGGGCCCCACTGTTGAGGATCAGTGTGGCAGCTGTGTTGTCACCTACCCTTACCACCTGGGGGCGTTCCGTCAGGAAGTCCAGGATCCAGTTGCAGATGGAGGTGTTTAGTCCCAGGGTTCTTAGCTTATTGATGAGCTTTGAGGGCACTATGGTGTTGAACGCTGAGCTGCAGTCAATGAATAGCATTCTCACATAGGTGTTCCTTTTGTCCAGGTGGGAAAGGGCAGTGTGGAGTGCAATAGAGATTGCATCATCTGTGGATCTGTTGGGGCGGTATACAAATTGGAGTGGGTCTAGGGTTTCTGGGATAATGGTGTTGATGTGAGCCATGACCAGCCTTTCAAAGCAATTCATGTCTACAGACGTGAGTGCTACAAGTCGGTAGTCATTTAGGCAGGTTACCTTAGTGTTCTTGGGCACAGGGACTATGGTGGTCTGCTTGAAACATGTTGGTTGAAAATGTTTCGTAGTTTGAAAATGTCAGTGAAGACACTTGCTAGTTGGTCAGCGCATGCTCGGAGTACACGTCCTGGTAATCCGTCTGGCCCCACGGCCTTGTGAATGTTGACCTGTTTAAAGGTCTTACTCACATCGGCTACGGTGAGTGTGATCACACAGTCACCCGGAACAGCTGATGCATGCTTCATTGTTGCTTGCCTTGAAGCGAGTGTAGAAGTAATCTAGCTCGTCTGGTAGGCTCGTGTCACTAGGCAGCTCGCGGCTGTGCTTCACTTTGTAGTCTGTAATAGTTTGCAAGCCCTGCCACATCCGATGAACGTTGGAGCCGGTGTAGTATGATTCAATCTTAGTCCTGTATTGACGCTTTGACTGTTTGTTTGTCTTATGGCATAGCGGGATTTCTTATAAGGGTCCGGATTAGAGTCCCGCTCCTTGAAAGTGGCAGCTCTACCCTTTAGCTCAGTGCGGATGTAATCCATGGCTTCTGGTTGGGGTATGTACTTACGGTCATTGTGGGGACGACGTCATCGATGCACTTGTTGATGAAACCAGTGACTGATGTGGTGTACTCCTCAATGCCATCGGGAGAATCCCGGAACCTATTCCAGTCTTTGCTCGCAAAACAGTCCTGTAGCTTAGCATCTAGGTCGTCTTACCACTTCTTTATTGACCGAGTCACTGGTGCTTCCTGCTTTAGTTTTTGCTTGTAAACAGGAATCAGGAGGATGGAATTATGGTCAGATTTGCTGCATAGGGATTAGGTAAAAAAAAAAATGAGAATACGAATTTAAGTTTCCCTTCATTAAAGTCCCCGGCCAATAGGCATGCCACCTTTGGATGAGGGCCTTGCTTATGGCCTTATACAGCTCACTGAGTATGGACTTAGTGCCAGCATCGGTTTGTGTTGGTAAATAGACAGCTCCGAAGAATATAGATGAAAACTCTCTTGGTAAATAGTGTGGTCTACAACTTATCATGAGATACTCTACCTCAGGCAGGCAAAACCTCGAGACTTCCTTAATATTAGATTTTGTGCACCAGCTGCTGTTTACAAATATACACAGACCGACACCCCTTGTCTTACCGGAGGAAGCTGTTCTATCTTGCCGATGCAGAGTAAACCCCGTGAGCTATATTTTATCCATGTCGTCTTTCAGCCACTACACGGTGAAATATAAGATATTACAGTTTTTAATGTCCAGTTGGTAGGATATTCGTGATCGTAACTTGTCTATTTTGTTATCTAATAATTGAACTTTGGCTAATAGGGCTGATGGTAGAGGCAGATTACCCACTCGCCGTCGAATCCTTACATGGCACCCCGACCTACGTTCCTAATATCTCCGTCATTTTCTCCTGCGAATGATGGGGATGTGGGCCTTGTCGGGTGTCTGAAGTAAATCCTTCGCGTCCAACTCGTTAAAGTACAAGATGAGTAATCGCTGTCCTGATATCCAGAAGCTATTTTCATCAAAAGAGATGGTGGCAGAAACATTATGTACAAAATAAGTTACAAATAATGCGGAAAAAACACACACAATAGCACAATTGGTTCAGAGCCCATAAAAGAAGATTGGGAGACTAGTCAGGATTGAGGGAACGATGAATTACATTTACATTACATTTAAGTCATTTAGCAGACGCTCTTATCCAGAGCGACTTACAAATTGGTGCATTCACCTTATGATATCCAGTGGAACAACCACTTTACAATAGTGCATCTAAATCTTTTAAGGGGGGGGGGTTAGAAGGATTACTTTATCCTATCCCAGGTATTCCTTAAAGAGGTGGGGTTTCAGGTGTCTCCGGAAGGTGGTGATTGACTCCGCTGTCCTGGCGTCGTGAGGGAGCTTGTTCCACCATTGGGGTGCCAGAGCAGCGAACAGTTTGGACTGGGCTGAGCGGGAACCGTGCTTCCTCAGAGGTAGGGGGGCCAGCAGGCCAGAGGTGGATGAACACAGTGCCCTTGTTTGGGTGTAGGGCCTGATCAGAGCCTGAAGGTATGGAGGTGCCGTTCCCCTCACAGCTCCGTAGGCAAGCACCATGGTCTTGTAGCGGATGCGAGCTTCAACTGGAAGCCAGTGGAGAGAGCGGAGGAGCGGGGTGACATGAGAGAACTTGGGAAGGTTGAACACCAGACGGGCTGCTGCGTTCTGGATGAGTTGTAGGGGTTTAATGGCACAGGCAGGGAGCCCAGCCAACAGCGAGTTGCAGTAATCCAGACGGGAGATGACAAGTGCCTGGATTAGGACCTGCGTCGCTTCCTGTGTGAGGCAGGGTCGTACTCTGCGAATGTTGTAGAGCATGAACCTACAGGATCGGGTCACCAGCTTGATGTTAGTGGAGAACGACAGGGTGTTGTCCAGGATCACGCCAAGGTTCTTAGCACTCTGGGAGGAGGACACAAGGGAGTTGTCAACCGTGATGGCGAGATCATGGAATGGGCAGTCCTTCCCCGGGAGGAAGAGCAGCTCCGTCTTGCCGAGGTTCAGCTTGAGGTGGTGATCCGTCACCCAAACTAATATGTCTGCCAGACATGCAGAGATGCGATTCGCCGCCTGGTTATCAGAAGGGGGAAAGGAGAAGATTAATTGTGTGTCGTCTGCATAGCAATGATAGGAGAGACCATGTGAGGATATGACAGAGCTAAGTGACTTGGTGTATAGCGAGAATAGGAGAGGGCCTAGAACAGAGCCCTGGGGGACACCAGTGGTGAGAGCGCGTGGTGCGGAGACAGATTCTCGCCACGCCACCTGGTAGGAGCGACCTGTCAGGTAGGACGCAATCCAAGCGTGGGCCGCGCCGGAGATGCCCAACTCGGAGAGGGTGGAGAGGAGGATCTGATGGTTCACAGTATCAAAGGCAGCAGACAGGTCTAGAAGGATGAGAGCAGAGGAGAGAGAGTTAGCTTTAGCAGTGCGGAGAGCCTCCGTGACACAGAGAAGAGCAGTCTCAGTTGAATGCCCAGTCTTGAAACCTGACTGATTAGGATCAAGAAGGTCATTCTGAGAGAGATAGCAGGAGAGCTGGCCAAGGACGGCACGTTCAAGAGTTTTGGAGAGAAAAGAAAGAAGGGATACTGGTCTGTAGTTGTTGACATGGGAGGGATCGAGTGTAGGTTTTTTCAGAAGGGGTGCAACTCTCGCTCTCTTGAAGACGGAAGGGACGTAGCCAGCGGTCAAGGATGAGTTGATGAGCGAGGTGAGGTAGGGGAGAAGGTCTCCGGAAATGGTCTGGAGAAGAGAGGAGGTTATAGGGTCAAGTGGGCAGGTTGTTGGGCGGCCGGCCGTCACAAGATGCGAGATTTCATCTGGAGAGAGAGGGGAGAAAGAGGTCAAAGCACAGGGTAGGGCAGTGTGAGCAGGACCAGCGGTGTCGTTTGACTTAGCAAACGAGGATCGGATATCGTCAACCTTCTTTTCAAAATGGTTGACGAAGTCATCTGCAGAGAGGGAGGAGGGGGGGGGGAGGGGGGAGGAGGATTCAGGAGGGAGGAGAAGGTAGCAAAGAGCTTCCTAGGGTTAGAGGCAGATGCTTGGAATTTAGAGTGGTAGAAAGTGGCTTTAGCAGCAGAGACAGAAGAGGAGAATGTAGAGAGGAGGGAGTGAAAGGATGCCAGGTCCGCAGGGAGGCGAGTTTTCCTCCATTTCCGCTCGGCTGCCCGGAGCCCTGTTCTGTGAGCTCGCAGTGAGTCGTCGAGCCACGGAGCAGGAGGGGAGGACCAAGCCGGCCTGGAGGATAGGGGACAGAGAAAATCAAAGGATGCAGAAAGGGAGGAGAGGAGGGTTGAGGAGGCAGAATCAGGAGATAGGTTGGAGAAGGTTTGAGCAGAGGGAAGAGATGATAGGATGGAAGAGGAGAGAGTAGCGGGAGAGAGAGAGCGAAGGTTGGGACAGCGCAATACCATCCGAGTAGGGGCAGAGTGAGAAGTGTTGGATGAGAGCGAGAGGGAAAAGGATACAAGGTAGTGGTCGGAGATTTGGAGGGGAGTTGCAATGAGATTAGTGGAAGAACAGCATCTAGTAAAGATGAGGTCAAGCGTATTGCCTGCCTTGTGAGTAAGGGGGGAAGGTGAGAGGGTGAGGTCAAAAGAGGAGAGGAGTGGAAAGAAGGAGGCAGAGAGGAATGAGTCAAAGGTAGACGTGGGGAGGTTAAAGTCACCCAGAACTGTGAGAGGTGAGCCATCCTCAGGAAAGGAACTTATCAAGGCGTCAAGCTCATTGATGAACTCTCCAAGGGAACCTGGAGGGCGATAAATGATAAGGATGTTAAGCTTGAAAGGGCTGGTAACTGTGACAGCATGGAATTCAAATGAGGAGATAGACAGATGGGTCAGGGGAGAAACAGAGAATGTCCACTTGGGAGAGATGAGGATTCCAGTGCCACCACCCCGCTGGCTCGATGCTCTAGGGGTATGCGAGAATACGTGGGCAGACGAGGAGAGAGCAGTAGGAGTAGCAGTGTTATCTGTGGTAATCCATGTTTCCGTCAGCGCCAGGAAGTCTAGGGACTGGAGGGTAGCATAGGCTGAGATGAACTCTGCCTTGTTGGCCGCAGACCGGCAGTTCCAGAGGCTGCCGGAGACCTGGAACTCCACGTGGGTCGTGCGCGCTGGGACCACCAGGTTAGAGTGGCAGCGGCCACGCGGTGTGAAGCGTTTGTATGGCCTGTGCAGAGGGGAGAGAACAGGGATAGACAGACACATAGTTGACAAGCTACAGAAGTGTTGTTTCTTGTATTATTGTCTCTTGTGTCTTTAGAGAACTGTTTCACTTTGATATCCTTTTTCTTCTGTCCTGATTTTCTCTTTCTTTTCTTCTGTTAACTAGATATTCTTTGTTATTCTTCGTTAGCTAGCTAGCTTCTTCCAAAAGAGTCCCTAGCAACTGCTTAGCAACTGGTAAACAATTCAGCTAGCTAAGATAACTACAATTTTATGAAAAATAGTAACTTTTTTCAAAAGCCTATCTTCTTTGTTTGTTGCTTGTTTTTTCTCCTATTCAGTCTTGCAGTTTTCTTTTGCTTTTTTCCGAAGTACTTCACTCTAAAAACCATGTAAATTTCAATATTTGTAGGAGCTCAATTTTTCAGCAGCTGCTGCTCAATTTGGAACTCCGGAATGAATGGAGAAAAGTACAGAGAGATCCTTGATGAAAATCTGCTCCAGAGCATTCAGGACATCAGACTGGCGCGAAGGTTCACCTTCCAACAGGACAACGACCCTGAGCACACAGCCAAGACAACGCAGGAGTGGCTTTGGGACAAGTCTTTGAATGTCCTTGAGTGGCCCAGCCAGAGCATGGACTTGAACCTGATCGAACATCACTGGCGAGACCTGAAAATAGCTGTGAAGTGACGCTCCCCATCCAACCTGACAGAGCTTGAGAGGATCTGCAGAGAATAATGGGAAAAACTCCCCAAAAACAGGTGTGCCAAGATTGTAGCGTCATACTCAAGCAGACTCAAGGCTGTAATCACTGCCAAAGATGCTTAAACAAAGTACTGAGTAAAGGGTCTGAATACTTTTCAAATGCACTGTGGGTAAGGGTAAAGTGACTTAGCAACAGGATAGATAATAGACAGTAGCAGCAGCGTGTGTGTGTGTGTGTTTGTAAGTATGCGTGTGTGCACATGTTATGTGTGTGTGGCCGTTTGTAGTGTGTGTATGTATGTGTTGGGGTGTCAGTGTAAGTATGTTTGAGTGTGTGGGTAGAGTCCAGTGTGTGCATTGAGTCAGTGCAAGAGTTAGTGCAGGTAGTCCGCGTATCCATTTGATTAGCTATTTAGAAGTCTTGTTTAGCAGTCTTATGGCTTGACTGTAGAAACTGTTCAGGTTCCTGTTGGGTTCAGACTATGTGCACTGGTACAGCTTGCCATGTGGTAGCAGAGAGAACAGTCTATGGCTTGGGTGGCTGGAGTCTTTGACAATTTTTTAGGCCTTTCTCTGACTCTGCCTGGCATGGTGGTCCTGGATGGCAGGGATATTGGCCCCAGTGATAACACTCTACTGTACCGTACCATACCGTACAGTACTGTACTCTACTGTTCAAACTTGTGAACCATAGCCTAGACGTCTATTATTCGTTCGGATTTAGTCTAGTCAGAAACAAGAAAATGTGGACTTGTTTGGGGGAGGGGCTTATTAGAATAATACCCAACATGCTTTGCAAGTGTTTGTTTTTACATTTACATTTGGTCGTTCAACAGTAAATCTTATCCAGAGCGACGCACAGTGCGTTCAAGGTAGATAAACAACAAGATATCAAAGTCATAGCAAGATTTGTTTTTTTTCTGTAACCATTACTGAGAATGTTATTGTAGTTGAAGTGGTCTGTTGGCTTATTTTTTAGGACTACCTTGAACATTGTAGCTGCCAGTTTTAAATCCCCCATGTAGTCTTTTAAAATATATTTAGAAATCATCACTGTGTGTGTTTATTTCATGACAATAATTCAACATACATTTTTTGGAATGTATTTCCCTGAGCATCCTTTTGCCATTGCTCAGTCTGATTGCATGGGCTTGTTTTTATTATTTTATTTATTTAGTCGTTTTTTACCCTTTTTCTCCCCAATTTGTAGTTACAGTCTTGTCCCATCGCTGCAACTCCCGTACGGGCTCGTGAGAGGCAAAGGTCGAGAGCCACACGGCCCTGCCAAGCCACACTTCTTCTTGACATACTTCTCGGTTAACCCGGGAAGCCAGCCGCACCTATGTGTTGGAGGAAACAGTCAGTGTGCAAATAGTCTCTAGAGCGTGATGGGACAAGGACATCTCGACCGGTCAAACCTTCCCCTAACCCGGACAATTGTGCGCCGCCTAATGGGTCTCCCCGTCGCGGCCAGCTGCGACACAGCATGGGATCAAACCCGGGTCTGTAGTGACGCCTTAGACCGCTTCTCCAGTCGGGAGGCCCTTTGTGTGGGCTTGTTGATACACATTTAAAGATATTTACATACACAGCTCTGATTGGCAGATAGGATCATCTCAACTAGAGCCTGCCCCTCTTACCCCTTCAAAGTAGGAGAATACAGCACCTTCAGAAAGTATTCACACCCCTTGACTTTTTCCACAGTTTGTTGTGTTACCAGGTGGGATTAAAATAGTTTTTTATATACTTTTTTTGTCAATGATCTACACAAAATACTCTTGTCAAAGTGGAAGATAAATTATAACATTTGTAAAAACATTTTTTATTTTTTAATGTAACTAATATATCTTGATTAGATACGTATTCGATACATGTTAGAATCACCTTTGGCAGCAATTACAGCTGTGAGTCTTTCTGGGTAAGTCTCTAAGAGCTTTATCCTGCCTGTTTGGCCCTGTCCGGGGGTATCATCGGATGGGGCCACAGTGTCTTCTGATCCCTCCTGTCTCAGCCTCCAGTATTTATGCTGCAGTAGTTTATGTGTTGGGGGGCTAGGGTCAGTCTGTTACATCTGGAGTATTTCTCTTGTCTTATCCGGTGTCCTGTGTGAATTTAAATATGCTCTCTCTAATTCTCTCTTTCTTTCTTTCTCTCGGAGGACCTGAGCCCTAGGACCATGCCTCAGGACTACCTGGCATGATGACTCCTTGCTGTCCCCAGTCCACCTGGCCGTGCTGCTGCTCCAGTTTCAACTGTTCTGCCTGCGGCTATGGAACCCTGACCTGTTCACCGGGCGTGCTTGTTGCACCCTCGACAACTACTATGATTATTATTATTTGACCATGCTGGTCATTTATGAACATTTTAACATCTTGACCATGTTCTGTTATAATATTCACCCGGCACAGCCAGAAGAGGACTGGCCACCCCTCATAGCCTGGTTCCTCTCTAGGTTTCTTCCTAGGTTTTTGGCCTTTCTAGGGAGTTTTTCCTAGGGAGTTTTTCCTAGCCACTGTGCTTCTTTCACATGCATTGCTTGCTGTTTGGGGTTTTAGGCTGGGTTTCTGTACAGCACTTTGAGATATCAGCTGATGTACGAAGGGCTATATAAATACATTTGATTTGATTTGATTTGCACACCTTGATTGTACAATATTTGCACATAATATCGATTTGTAAGTTGCTCTGGATAAGAGCGTCTGCTAAATGACTTAAATGTAAATGTAAAATAATAATTTTTGTAATTCTTCAAGCTCTTTCAAGTTGGTTGTTGATAATTGATAGACAGCCAGTTCAAATCAATTTAAGTCAAAACTGTAACTAGGCCACTCAGGGACATTCAATGTTGTCTTGGTAAGAAACTCAAGTGTATATTTGGCCTTGTATTTTAGTTTATTGTCCTGCTAAAAGGTGAATTTGTCTCCCAGTGTCTGTTGGAAAGCAGACTGAACCAGGCTTTCCTCTAGGATTTTGCCTGTGCTTAGATCTATTCCGTTTCTTTTTATCTTAAAAAACTCCCTAGTCCTTGCCGATGACAAGCATACCCATAACATGATGCAGCCACCATCATGCTTGAAAATATCAACAGTTTTACTCAGTGATGTGTTCTGTTGGATTTGTCCTAAACATAACGCTTTGTATTCAGCACAAAAAGTAGTCCCGTGTGGCTCAGTTGGTAGATCATGATGTTTGCAACGCCAGGGTTGTGGGTTCAATTCCCACGGGGGACCAGTACGAAAAAGAAAAAAAAATGAAATGTATCCATTCACTACTGTAAGTTGCTCTGGATAAGAGTGTCTGCTAAATGACTAAAATGTAAAAAAAAGAACATTTATTTGCCACATTTTTTGCAGTATTACTATAGTGCCTTGTTGCAAACAGGATACATGTTTTGTAATATTTTATTCGGTACAAGCTTCCTTCTTTTCACTCAGTCATTTAGGTTAGTATTGTGGGGTAAGTTCAATGCTGTTGATCCATCCTCAATTTTCTCCTATCACAGCCATTAAACTCAGTAACTGTGTTAACGTCACCATTGGCCTCATGGTGAAATCCCTGAACGTTTTTTAATTTTTTATCCATATTTTACCAGGTAAGTTGACTGAGAACACATTCTCATTTACAGGAATGACATGAGGAATAGTCACAGGGAAGAGTAGGCGGATGAATGAGCAAATTGGAAGCTGGGGATGATTAGGTGGCCATGATGGTATGAGGGCCAGATTGGGAAGGTTGGTGGCACCATAATTGGGTTGAAAGGGCTCGTGGTAATGACTGAAGCGGAATCGGTGGAATGGTATCAAGTACATAATAAAAAGTAATTTGGTCCGTTCCGGCCATTATTATGAGCCGTTCTCTCCTCAGCAGCCTCCTATGCCCTACTCTTACAACAAGTACCATGGGATCTTTAGTGACCTCAGCGAGTCAGGACACTCGTTTAACGTCCCATCCAAAAGACGGTTTCCTTCCTCTCCAGCAACTGAGTTAGGAAGGATGCCTTTATCTTAGTAGTGACTGGGTGTATTGATGCAACATCCAAAGTGTATCAATTAATAACTTCACCATGCTCAAAGGGATATTCAATATCTGCATTAAAAATATATATACAGTAAAAGTCAAAAGTTTGGACACACCTACTTTTTCCAGGGTCTTTCTTGATTTTGTACTATTTTCTACATTGTAGAATAATAGCGAAGACATTAAAACTATGAAATACCACATATGGAATCATGTAGTAACTCAAAAAGTGTTAATCAAATCAAAATATATTTGTTATATTTCAGATTCTTCAAAGTAGCCACCCTGCGCCTTGATGACAACTTTGCACACTCTTGGCATTCTCTCAACCAGCTTCATCTGGGATGCTTTTCCAACAGTCTTGATGTCACATCCTGACCAGTAAAAGTGGTTGTTTGTTATTTTAGTGTGGTCAGGGCGTGGCAGAGGGTGCACTAGCTCCTTGCACTAGCCCTGTGGTGCGTGTTACTGTTCTGGCGCCTCCAAAGTCAGCCCCACGCACCAGGCCTTTAGTGCGCCTGCCCCAGTCCAGTACGTCCTGTTTCTACTCCTCGCACTAGCCCTGTGGTCCGTGTCACTAGTCTGGCGCCTCCAAAACCAGCCCCACGCATCAGGCCTTCAGTCTGCAGTCCCCGTCCAGAGCTTCCGACGACAGTTCCCCGTCCAGAGCTTCCGACGACAGTTCCCCGTCCAGAGCTTCCGGCGACAGTTCCCCGTCCAGAGCTTCCGGCGACAGGTCCCCGTTGTCCGGCAGAGACGGCCCACAGTCCGGAGCCTGCAGAGACGCTCCTCAGCCCTGAGTCTCCAGAGACGCTCCTCAGCCCTGAGTCTCCAGAGACGCGCCTCAGCCCGAGGTCTCCAGTGACGCGCCTCAGCCCGAGGTCTCCAGCGACGCGCCTCAGCCCGAGGTCTCCAGCGACGCGCCTCAGCCCGAGGTCTTCAGCGACGCACCTTAGCCCAGAGCCTTTAGAAGTGGTTTACAGCCATGAGCCTTCAAGGGGGGTGGGCAGGTTAGGATGGGGACTAAAGCCGGAGCCTGAGCCACCTCCGTAGTTGGAGGATTGGGGAGGGGGGGTGTAGCACGGGAGCCGTCGGTGACGGTAGCCACCCTCCCTTCCCTCCCTTTAGTTTGGGGTTATTTTTTGTGGGGTTTTGTGTTTCGGTGCATCCAGGGTCTGCACCTTTGGGGGGGGGGGTACTGTCACGTCCTGACCAGTAAAAGGGGTTGTTTGTTATTTCAGTGTGGTCAGGGCGTGGCAGAGGGTGTTTGTTTTGTGTGTTTCGGGGTTTTTGGTGTATGTTCTATATTTTCTATTTCTATGTGTTTATCTTGGTTTTCTATTTCTATGTTGGGGTTTTGGAACAATCTCCAATTAGATCAAATCAAATCAAAATCAAATCAAATCAAATCAAATTTATTTATATAGCCCTTCGTACATCAGCTGAAATCTCAAAGTGCTGTACAGAAACCCAGCCTAAAACCCCAAACAGCAAGCAATGCATGTGAAAGAAGCACGGTGGCTGGGAAAAACTCCCTAGGAAAAACTCCTGAGAAAGGCCAAAAACCTAGGAAGAAACCTAGAGAGGAACCAGGCTATGAGGGGTGGCCAGTCCTCTTCTGGCTGTGCCGGGTGGATATTATAACAGAACATGGTCAAGATGTTAAAATGTTCGTAAATGACCAGCATGGTCAAATAATAATAATCATAGTAATTGTCGAGGGTGCAACAAGCACGTCCGGTGAACAGGTCAGGGTTCCGTAGCCGCAGGCAGAACAGTTGAAACTGGAGCAGCAGCATGGCCAGGTGGACTGGGGACAGCAAGGAGTCATCATGCCAGGTAGTCCTAGGGCTCAGGTCCTCCGAGAGAAAGAGAGAAAGAAAGAGAGAATTAGAGAGAGCATATTTACATTCACACAGGACACTGGATAAGACAAGAGAATACTCCAGATGTAACAGACTGACCCTAGCCCCCCGACACATAAACTACTGCAGCATAAATACTGGAGGCTGAGACAGGAGGGATCAGAAGACACTGTGGCCCCATCCGATGATACCCCCGGACAGGGCCAAACAGGCAGGATATAACCCCACCCACTTTGCCAAAGCACAGCCCCCACACCACTAGAGGGATATCTACAACCACCAACTTACCGTCCGAAGACAAGGCCGAGTATAGCCCACAAAGATGTCTGCCACGGCACAACCCAAGGGGGGGCGCCAACCCAGACAGGAAGACCACGTCAGTGGCTCAACCTACTCAAGTGACGCACCCCTCCCATGGACGGCATGGAAGAACACCAGTAAGTCAGTGACTCAGCCCCTGTAAAAGGGTTAGAGGCAGAGAATCCCAGTGGGAAGAGGGGAACCGACAAGGCAGAGACAGCAAGGGCGGTTCGTTGCTCCAGCCTTTCCGTTCATCTTCACACTCCTGGGCCAGACTATACTTAATCATAGGACCTACTGAAGAGATAAGTCTTCAGTAAAGACTTAAAGGTTGAGACTGAGTCTGCGTCTCTCACATGGGTAGGCAGACCATTCCATAAAAATGGAGCTCTATAGGAGAAAGCCCTACCTCCAGCCGTTTGCTTAGAAATTCTAGGGACAATTAGGAGGCCTGCGTCTTGTGACCGTAGCGTACGTGTAGGTATGTACGGCAGGACCAAATCGGAAAGATAGGTAGGAGCAAGCCCATGTAATGCTTTGTAGGTTAGCAGTAAAACCTTGAAATCAGCCCTTGCCTTAACAGGAAGCCAGTGTAGGGAAGCTAGCACTGGAGTAATATGATCAAATTTTTTGGTTCTAGTCAGGATTCTAGCAGCCGTATTTAGCACTAACTGAAGTTTGTTTAGTGCTTTATCCGGGTAGCCGGAAAGTAGAGCATTGCAGTAGTCGAGCCTAGAAGTAACAAAAGCATGGATTAATTTTTCTGCGTCATTTTTGGACAGAAAGTTTCTGATTTTTGCAATGTTACGTAGATGGAAAAAAGCTGTCCTTGAAGCAGTCTTGATATGTTCTTCAAAAGAGAGATCAGGGTCCAGAGTAACGCCGAGGTCCTTCACAGTTTTATTTGAGACGACTGTACAACCATCCAGATTAATTGTCAGAGGCAGCTGGTTGTCGTTGCCTCTAATTGGAGGCCATATTTAAGTGGGTTAATTCTCTCTTGTGTTTGTGGGTGGTTGTTTCCGTGTATAGTCTGAGCACCTTACAGGACTGTTTTCGTCGTTTGTTTTGTTTAAGTGTTTTGCTTTGTTTTTCCTTCAATAAAAGAAGATGATTCATATACCCGCTGCGTTTTGGTCCACTACCTACAACAACGCTTATGACACTTGAAGGAGTTCCCACATATGCTGAGCACGTTTCCCTCACTCTGCGGTCCAACTCATCCCAAACCATCTCAATTGGGTTGAGGTCGGGTGATTGTGGAGGCCAGGTCATCTGATGCAGCACTCCACCACTCTCCTTCATGGTCAAATATCCCTTACAAAGCCTGGAGGTGTGTTGGGTCATTGTACTGATGAAATACAAATGATAGTACCACTAAGCACAAAATGGGATGGCGTATCGCTGCAGAATGCTGTGGTAGCCATGCTGGTTAAATGTGCCTTGAATTCTAAATAAATCACAACAGTGTCACCAGCAAAGCACCCCCACACCATGACACCACCTCCTCCATGCTTCACGGTGGGAACCACCCATGCGGGGATCATCCATTCACCTACTCTGCGTCTCACAAAGACACGGCGGTTGGAACCAAAAATCGGAAATTTGGACTCATCAGATTTCCACTGGTCTAATGTCCATTGCTCGTGTTTCTTGGCCCAAGCAAGTCTCTTTTTATTATTGGTGTCCTTTAGTAGTGGTTTCTTTGCAGCAATTTGACAATGAAGGCCTGATTCATGCAGTCTTTTCTGAACAGTTGATCTTGAGATGTGTGTGTTACTTGAACTCTGAAGCATTTACTTGGGCAGCAATTTCTGAGGCTGGTAACTCTAATGAACTTATCCTCTGCAGCAGAGGTAACTCTGGGTCTTCCTTTCCTGTGGCGGTCCTCTTGAGAGCCAGTTTCATTATAGCACTTGACCATTTTTGCGACTGCACTTGAAACTTTCTTGAAATGTTCCGCATTGACTGACCTTCATGTCTTAAAGTAATGATGGACTGTCGTTTCTCTTTGCTTATTTGAGCTGTTCTTGACATAATATGGACTTGGTCTTTTACCAAATAGGGCTATCTTCTGTATACCACCCCTACCTAGTCACAACACAACTGATTGGCTCAAATGCATTAAGAAGGAAAGAAATTCCACTATTTAATTTTTAACAAGGCGCACCTGTTAATTGAAATGCATTCCAGGTGACTACCTCATGAAGCTGGTTGAGAGCATGCCAAGAGTGTGCAAAGCTGTCCTCAAAGCAACGGAGGCCTACTTTGAAGAATCTAAAATATATAATATTTAGATTTGTTTAACATTTTTTTGTTTACTACATTATTCCATATGTGTTATTTCATAGTTTTGATGTCTTCACTGTTATTCTGCAATGTAGAAAATAGTCAAAATAAAGAAAAACCCTGGAATAAGTAGGTGTGTCCAAACTTTTTACTGGTACTGTATATTTATCTACCAATAGGTGCCCTTCTTTGTGAGGCATTGGAAAATCTCCCAGGTCTTTCTGGTTGAATCTGTATTGGAAATTCACTACTTGACTGAGGGACCTTACTTGTATGTGTGAGTTACAGAGATGAGGTAGTAATTCAAAAATAATCTTAAACACTATTACAGCACACATAGTCCATGCAACCTTTTTTTTAAGTACTCTTCAATAAGTTTAAAACGTCAGTAGTGATCAGCCTAATAGTTAAACAAAAACTATTTGAGTTGTGATGACTTGGAGGATGCAAGTGGCCACTGTGGCTCTGCCACATTATTGGACAAGGTGCATCGATGGACATCAAGATAATGATAGGTAATACTATTCAGAGCAAATAAGCAGCAGCTATACTTTGAGGACACTTTGTTTAGGATACAGTCAAGTGGCAATAGTTTACACGTCAAAGTTTACTTCTCCAACATTTTCCCATGGTCCTTAGACACACTGCACACGAGCGCTCTAATTTCTGCAGCTGGCCGAGCATGCGCGAGTAGCTTTCGGAATCCGGATATGATGAAAATGTTTAAGTCCAAACTTTTTTCAAGCTTACCAGCAGAATGTCGATGACATTAGGAGTAATATTTCAACTTTTCCCGCGCGAATAGCGCGATTAACGGAATCATTGGAAATGTATTGATAACTTTGGAGATATTTGAATTTACAACTCGTGCGGAATTTTCCAACGAGAAGGCGTTTCACTATGGAGGAGGGATGGGAATAAGTCAAACTTGAGACAGGGAGTTGTCATGTTTGTAAGGTACTTATCAACAAACTTATTATGCATGTTTACATAGTTTTGCTTATGATTTATTCGATAATAAATAACCATATTTATACATTTAAACGACTTAGTTGCAGATTTCCTTTCCGTTTCTATAGTTTCTGTAAGGCAGTAAAGTGGGAAAATTCCACTTACTTTTAACGACATATTGTGGTTTGACGTCACTCAAACCACATCTCTATGAGAGAGAACCAGTAACTTGCTCATTGTCGTTAACTTGAGTGGTAGTTTGTTACTCAAGTCTACATTCACATTCCCAGGATTGAGGACTAAGGAGGAAAAGGAGGCTCATCTTTATCTGTCGTGTATCACTCCAAGAGGACTGTCTCATGTCCACTGAGACCGTCTTACCTCTGGAAGGGCCTGCTGGGCCAGGGAAGAACCTTCAACAGGAGACAAGTCCTCTTCTCCCAAACTCTCACGGTATGACATTATACTGCATATAAGGGCTGACAACATGACTGTTATGCAATTGTTGTTTATTTATTTGATGAAGGTGTTGTACTTATGCTCTACATCTCTTCCACTTTCAATTAACACTGTTGGAAATTTACCATTGATGGAATATTCCATCAATAATAACTTGGTCAAGATGGAAAATTAGTCATCATTGAAATCATGATCTTGTTTTCCTTGCAATGTCAGAATCCATCAGTTCACTCAGAACAATAATAACAACCAACATGAACCCATTCCCTCTAAATTATATTCCTGTCGTTTTGCCAGACATCAGTAGCTATACACCAGCATTAGGCATGATAATGTTTTCATTATTTCACAATAAAGATTGAAGGAACGCCTTGGTGACTATTAGCAGGAACCACAGCCAATTATAGTTTTTAATTAACTTTCTAGTTGCCCGTTAGATTATAACATGTAAAATAAGCTTGGCCCCGTTTTTCCCCCCCCCTTCTTCTTTCAAACAGCCACTGAACCGTTACCCATCCTATTTATACCAAGCATCATTACAGCACTGTCAAAAATAGCAAAGTAGGACAGAGTAAGCAATCACAGGGACGGGTGGCAAATGGATTTCCGCAGGACCTTCAAAGCCTTTCTCAGTTAAGACTGGATATCCCCTCTCTCAGGAGGCTGTAGATGTTCTGAGAATAGGCTAATTTATTTCTAACTGTAATCACTAAATACAGCGATGCATCACACACTGCTACTGTAAGTGTGCATCGATCTGAGAGGGAGGGAGTCACACCAAGACTAAAGACTTGCCATCTATCAGCCCCTGCCTCTGGCTAAGATTGGGCCATATCTCTAGAGCCACTGTGGCTCATTTATCTATGTGCCATTGCTTACTAAACAGAGCGACAGCATTACAGGCCTGCAACAAATACATCATCCGGCTAAGGAAAATAACATTTGCCATGTTGTGCTGAGCCATTCGTCACCTTCTTTTCCAGAACAAAACAACATGAAAAGGGCTATGGTTACAACCAAAACATAAAACGAAGAAGAAAAAAAAAACAGGATCTGTCTGAAGCAAACGGGAATTCGTTTTTTCAACTATGTCATAAAGATTCCCTGACGAAAGCCATGCAGCCTAAACGCATGAGAAATGTAAGACTTTGTTTCCATTGAGCATGCCATACAAATAAAGGCATTTTAATTAATTGTATGAAGAGTGCCTTGGTCCTCCTTTCTTTTTGTATGTCATAAAGGCATTGTAGATGTTTTTTTGTTGTTGTAGCCTATTGGCTAAACATAGCAGGAATGGAGACGGCACTCTTGCAATGATCATTTAATGTACAGTATTTGATGAGGGATCACATAGTACTAATAACGTCACTCAGAGAGATGGGCTGACCTTTTGCATAGTTATTGGAGCAGGTTTTTACCTACATACGTTTTTCAATGTAGATGTATGCTGTTTTTATGGTTGTATAAACCTTGGCAGGTAGTGCACACCCAGGAGTAGAGAAAATTTGATCCAGAAATCTGGCATTGGCTTTTACCTGAACCGCCTTGCTCCCGACTCTGTTGTGAAACCTTTCGACAAAGGAAAGGAAAGGGACAATGTTTTCTCTGGCAAAAATAAGGCAGCCCTGGCTTGGCTTGTCCTTTTGTCCCTGATATTAGTATTACGTCCACCGAAGTTGACCTTCTCCTCACCATTTACATCTGTTTCTGAGTAGAAGTACATAATGCAACTTTATTTTGACCAGTTGAGTTGTTCAATGGGAGGGCATGTAAACAATCTGTTTGTCGCGCTCTCCCTCCCCCCTTCTTTTTAGGCTAAACAGGTGTTCAATTTCTTATGTTGTGTACTTTGATCCTAGATGCTTGTGGCAGTAACGAATCATCTGAAACTACAAACCCATCCAGAACATCGTGTCCCAGAGGCACGTCCACTGAAGTACAAAGTCACGTGACGGGAGAAAACCCTACCTATTGTGACCCTGTTCGAAGTAAGTGTTACAATGAGGGGCTCCTCAGGAAATCCTGCTATTACGTGTTTGCCCAGATCCTCATCTGTTACTTTAATGGGATCCACACAAAACACAGTGCCTAACAATTGTACTGTACACATTGATAGAAACAATGACATAGCGACAGAAATACTCTAAACATGTATAGCCTTGTGCAGTAGCCAAGCCCAGCTATCTTACCTGAGTAATGTTTTTGTCATGACCATGTTCTGTCAGGACCTTCGGACTTGTCATAAGCTGGCATCATCAATCAACTCTTGTCACTGCTAGGCCCTGTGGCAGAGTGACGTATGCCCGTTGACAGATGGTCCCTCTGAAAAGTCACCCTCCCAGTTTCAGAGAGTAATGGCAAGATGGGATGAAGTAACATGCACGTTCTCTCATTCTGCTGTAATGACGAATAGTTGGCATGTTTCCTCCTGGTTGCTCTTCCAACCCTTCAGCTTTCTGTAGTGTGAGTGAGGAAATCCTGTTGTGGTTTGGCTTTGACTGTCTAGGCCCACTTGTTTCAGCTTTCAGTGCACTTAAATCATTTTAGAAGGCACGTATAGTGTTTTAGTGTATTTGCACTGTAGCCATATTTAGAGTGAAGCAGATAACATGCTTAGTTCTCCTTATTTGTGAAAAGAAATCTCCCTTACTAGCACTGAGTTTGCTGATAGCTACTTTGAGGAAAAATGTACTATTGACTGATATGTGGTTGTCCCATCTAGCTATCTTAAGATGAGTGCACTAACTGTAAATTGCTCTGGATTAGAGAGTCTGCTAAATCAGTGTGTCCCAAACTCTCTGGTGGGGGCCCTGATTCAAATAATCCAAGCTTGATGATGAGTTGGTTATTTGAATGAACTGTGTAGTGCTAGGGGAAAACCAAAACGTGCACCCAGGGATGGCCCCCAGGACCGAGTTTGGGAAACCCTGTACTAAGTGACTAAAATGTAAATATTCTACCCGGCTGAAAGATTCAGTTACTAATGAAAGGGGAGAATGGGCCATAGCAACAGCAAAGCAATCTGTGGTTATTTTGCAGTTAAGGTGATACACACTTGGTTGATTCTTAACCCTCAACTCATTCCTCAACTCAACCCTTAACTCATTCCAGTATATGGGTTGAAAATGTCACTAACAAGCGTCTAAATTGGAACATAGTGTCTGTACAGTAATATGCTATACATGACGTCAGAGCTCTGGCTATGTGCTTCACAGCGCTGTATGGATTTCGACTGACAGGCGTTCTAAACTTGAGCACCGCACTCGACAAGAAGAGTTGAAGGCTGTTCTTTGAATCATAAAAGTGCATTGAAATTGCTTAGAAATTGTGCACACTTTGGAGAGGTGTGTGTGTGGCCACTTGAGGTCACCAGTTAGTCCTCAACCAAACCCCTGTCATTTGTTTGTCTTATGATGCACTGACCCCACATTTTCCAGGAATAGTCTTATCATGTTACTGAATGTCTCCAGTGTATTTTCAGATTTCATTATCAACAAATGCGGCAAAATGTATACAAAATCAAGTGTAATGGTTGGATTCGGTCTTGTCTGGTGAACTGTTGTATCCTCACCTTTAGTGTAATAATTGTCCCATTATCACCAAACTCTTCCCTTTCAACTGCTACAATGGTTATGCATTTCATATTTCTTCTGTAAAACATTTCAATTCCCACAAGTGTAAAGGGTTAAGCAATGTAAACGCTTCCTCATGTATCATTGTGCCCTTTTGTTCAGCAGAAATAATAGGGGAAACTAAAATAAATTGATTGGAAAGTTCTCACTTTTTTTTTGGAATGGAAAGTACATGTCACACCCTATTTACAACTCTGAGTCCCACTGAGTTAGAACTGTGATAATAGAAACAACCTGTTCTGTTCTGTCCAGAAAGCAATATTGTACACTTAAATCACACTGCTTTAGCGTCTTGGCAAAAGAAAATCTCATTACCTCAAGATTTACCGTTTTGAAACAGACTTGATTATCCACATTACAGGTACCGACTAGTACAGCAGTAGAATCAGAAAAAGCAGCAACTCTAACTCCTCTAAAACCCTCTTGTGTTTGCCACTTCATAAGGAGAGTGTGGTGTCCGGCAACGCTAATAGCAACAACAACCTGATTGCTTCCATCCATGTAGTTGTGGTTAGAGGATTGGTTACATTCTGACACAGTAGCTCTTTGTTTCTAGGATGTTCAACTGTTCCAGGGCGTCTTTTCGGTCTTACGCTAATGACTTGCCAGAGCAGCTTTGAAAAAGGATTTTGAAGCGAGAACTTGTCAAACCAAGGTAGCTACTGTAGCTAGCAGGTGTAGGTAGGGCTGTGATGGTCATGGAATTTTGGATGATGGTTGGCCACACTTTCCACCAGGCTACCCCAACCCCGGCCAATAGCTCTGCACCCCCTGCAGCAACTGGCCCAAGCCCCCCCTGCTTCTCCTTCACCCAAATCCAGACAGCTGACGTCCTGAAAGAGCTGCAGAATCTGGATCCCTACAAATCAGCTGGGCTAGACAATCTGGACCTTCTCTTCCTAAAATTATCCGCCATCATTGACCGCAACCCATATTACTAGTCTGTTCAACCTCTTTCGTATCGTCTGAGATTTCTTAAGATTGGAAAGTGGCCGCGGTCATCCCCCTCTTCAAAGGGGGAGACACTCTAGACCTAAACTGTTACAGACCTATATCCATCCAAATAAGAATTTGTTCTTAACTGACTTGCCTAGTTAAATAAAGGTACAAATCCTGCCCTGCCTTTCTAAAGTCTTCGAAAACCAAGTTAACAAACAGATCACTGACCATTTAGAATCCCACCGTACCTTCTCCGCTGTGCAATCCGGTTTCCAAGCTGGTCACGGGTGTACCTCAACCACGCTCAAGGTACTAAACGATATCATAACCGCCATCGATAAAAGACAGTACTGTGCAGCCGTCTTCATCGACCTGGCCAAGGCTTTCTACTCTGTCAACCACCGTATTCTTATCGGCAGACTCAACAGCCTTTGTTTCTCAAATGACTGCCTCGCCTGATTCACCAACTACTCAGAGTTCAGTGTGTCAAATCGGAGGGCCTGTTGTCCGGACCTCTTGCAGTCTCTATGGGTGTACCACAGGGTTCAATTCTCGGGCTGATTCTTTTCTCTGTATATATCAATGATGTCGCTCTTGCTGCGGGTGATTCCTTGATCCACCTCTACGCAGACGACACCATTCTGTATACATCTGGCCCTTCTTTGTACACTGTGTTAACAAACCTCCAAACGAGCTTCAATGCCATACAACACTCCTTCCGTGGCCTCCAACTGCTCTTAAACGCTAGTGAAACTAAATGCATGCTCTTCAACCGATCGCTGCCCGCACCCGCCCGCCCGACTAGCGTCACTACTCTGGATGGTTCTGACTTAGAATATGTGGACAACTACAAATACCTAGGTGTCTGGCTAGACTGTAAACTCTCCTTCCAGACTCATATTAAGCATCTCCAATCCAAAATTAAATCTAGAATCGGCTTCCTATTTCACAACAAAGCCTCCTTCGCTCACGCTGTCAAACATACCCTCGTAAAACTGACTATCTTACCGATCCTCGACTTCGGCGATGTCATTTACAAAATAGCCTCCAACACTCTACTCAGAAAACTGGATGTAGTCTATCACAATGCCATCCGTTTTGTCACCAAAGCCCCATATGTCACCCACCACTGCGACATGTATGCTCTCGTCGGCTGGCCCTCTCTACATATTCGTCGTCAGACCCACTGGCTCCACGTCATCTATAAGTCTTTGCTAGGTAAAGCTCTGCCTTATCTCAGCTCACTGGTCACCATAACAACACCCACCCGTTGCACGTGCTCCAGCAGGTATATCTCACTGGTCATCCCCAAAGCCAACACCTCCTTTGGCTGCCTTTCCTTCCAGTTCTCTGCTGCCAATGATTGGAACGAATAGCAAAAATCGCTTCAGTTGGAGACTTATATCTCCCTCACTAACTTTAAGCATCATCTATCTGAGCAGTTCACCGATCGCTGCAGCTGTACATAGACCATCTGTAAATAGCCCACCCAACTACCTACCTCATCCCCATGTTGTTTTTATTTACTTTTTTTGCTCTTTTGCACACCAGTATTTCTACTTGCACATCATCATCTGCACATCTCACTCCAGTGTTAATTTGCTGAATTGTAATTACTTTGCTATTATGGCCTATTTATTGCCTTACCTCCTTAGTCCATTTGCACACACTATATAGATTTTTCTATTGTGTTATTGACTACTTTTGTTTATCCTATGTGTAACTCTGTGTTGTTTTTTGTCACACTGCTTTGCTTATCTTGGCCAGGTCGCAGTTGTAAATGAGAACTTGTTCTCAACTGGCCTACCTGGTTAAATAAAGGGGAAATAAAAATAAAATGTAATGTATGGTGTGCTGCACTACTGGCAAGTAAAATGCATCACTTTCATCTACAAAAAAATAAAGAAGTCTGTGACAACAGTTTTAATGTAGTAGTTGTAGTCACCCCCCACAGACTGGGTGTTTGGGGAATATGAAAAGTGAGGGAGACGAAAAATCTATTTTTGAGGGAAAGGTACAGGAACATGTCTTAGTCACTTCAAATAATGATAAAAACCTAATCTGTGTATAGAGGTTCTGTTTAGCAAATTGAATGGAAATGGAAATCTTTTGAATATAGTTAGCTTACAGAATGCAATGTTGGATATCCAGGGCAAGGAGCTGATGAACACTGAACTGGTCTGGTTGATTCTAATGAAGCCCTCACTTACTGAAGCAGGAAATCATCTGACTGACCACAGAGTGCCAAATTATTCCTTTTTTCTTTCATCCCTCTGTCCGATTTCCAACTTGTTGGGTGCCCTAGGCTGCATGTGATTTGTCTTGGTCTGTTGTTTTGTATTAGCCTGAATCAAAACAGAAAATCTGGCGCTTGTTATTTGAATGTTTTGTGTTTGTCTTAAAGGGTAACTTCAACCCCTTCCCCCCAAAAATAATGCATTCAGGTGAAGTTGTGGGTGGGGGGATGCTCCTAAATATACATTTTGTGGGTGGGTAAACTTAGTTGTACCTGATCCCAACACTTTCTCACCAAAACATACTTACCAGAAGTCAACTGGCAAACATGGATAATACAATTCTGTGCATTGGACAGTTGGCTCACAGTGGTAAGGCACTGAGTTCTTTATCTATTGCCACCTGCGGTGTAAGTTCAAATCCCCCATGGGGCACAAAAAATATTATGAAATGTGGACTCACATTTATTGCGTTCTTGCTTTGGGAAGAACAGTGCAATCCTCACCTTCAAACTGAAAATGAGGGTCTCAATTCAATTTGCAGTAATGATGTAGCTCTTTTTCCAATGGTCAAATTAACTCTCAGATTGGTCTTGGGTACTGTATAAAAATCTACAGCTACTACCAGGGCGACCCCTCTCACAGGTATGGTTTCACTTTTCAGAATTAAAAGTGTATGGGCACAGGAAAAATATCTGCCCATTGTGGGATTGGAACTCACAACCAGTGGCCTATGAGCTGTTTAAGCAGACTGTGCCAGTTATAGAGATTGGGGAAAAATAGTTGGCATGACCACCTTAGCCGAAAACATCTGGTTTTCGATGAAAAAATTGTTTTTTTTCATTAAAGTTACTCTAACAGTTAACTTGAGCTAAATAAACACAAGTTTATTTCTGACCTTTTTTTAATATCCAAAGTGTAAAGGGCATGTATCTTCAGGTCACTGTTTCTTGTTAGAGCCCTTCAACTATAAGGCCCCAGTATGTGGCAGCTAGCAGGGTCTTATGTGGCTCGGCCCCTAGGGGAATACACTCAGCTGATATCTCCTCCAGACTGGGCTTTGGATCTGCAGGCCCGGGCCTTAAATAAATTGCCATGATCTAACGCCAGTTTTAGGTGTTTAATCGCCACATTATTCACTGTGATTGTCAAATAGTTGAAGTGCTCTCGCCGTGGATAAAGAGACGTGAGGTCAAATGACATGGCTGTCGCCTTGAAAAGAAAGACATTAGTGTGGCCTTTGTGTGAATCCCTGATTGTGCTTTTACTCTGGAAGCTTCAAGGTTATTACCCGGGTGCAGAAATGACCTTTAGGAAGTTTAATATTTGACACTTCCAATGGTAGATGTATGTCGATGAATTATTGCTCCGCTGGTGGATGTCGCAGAAGAGCTTTCTTGCTTATTGATGCCTCAATATAGCATCTATGAAATGAATGCAGAATAGTGGGACATACAGGAATTGTCATTGTTTTGAATAGTGTTGTGTAAAGATGATGAACTTCAGAAACTTGTGTGTGTGTGTGTATATATATATATATATATATATATATATATGTGTAATAATAATAATAATAATAAAAACATTTCTCATTATCAGTTTTTTTTGTGCTAGTATTTCTGCCAAAAGAACAGTATGGTTGTTGTTGTTATCCAAGAGCTAAATCTTTATTGTAATCCAGTAGACCCCCGTCTATACTGAAAAAATGTGTCTCAAGCAAGAGCCCATTTAAAAACAGAGGTGTAATTTTCAAGTGATTACTTACCAGTGGGTCATGGAATCAAAAACAGTATAAATAGGGTGAAATGGTAGCACAGGGGTTGATTTAAAATGGCCATTGTAATTCTACCTCTGTGGTAATTATTTCCTCATTGTCTTGCTGTAGATGGATTTCATCTGGGAAATTTCAAGCATTCCAATTAGCGTTTCCAGAAGTGTTGAAGCCTATTCATTGTGGATGTTTTTTTTTTTTTCGATTTAAAGTTTTATTTAAGTTTTCTTGTTTTTCAATCAACCAACAAAACACATTCCACATTCACAGATGTGACAGATAAAATAAAAATATATTATATACACATATACACACAAAGAATAATTATTTAAAAAATAAATATATATATATAAAACTTGCAGCAGCACTATCAAGGTTCTTATTAGCTATTTCCAGCCTTAGCTGAGACGACGAGCAAATAATTAGTTTTTAGATTTTACATGTTGTGTAAGGTGCTGTATCTGCTCATTTCCCTAATCGCCCCATTCACTCTGTCCAATTTGAAATATATTTGAGTAGTGGAGACCAGAGTCTATCAAACTTGGGCTGTCTCTTGCGGAGGTCATAAGTGAGCTTTTCAAGAGGGAGAAAGTCAACAATCTGGTCAATCCACATTTTAAATGTAGGAGAGGTATTAGAGGCCCACAATAGAAGAATACATTTCTTAGCAAAGTATGTAATACTCATAAGCAAATTTTCTCTGTCAGGATCAAGAACAAAGTCCTGCTGGGCATTAAGAAGATAGATACACGGGGTCATATCAAACTGTACATCTAGTATTTTCTGTGCAGCAGTATGTATAGATTGCCAGATTTTGGCAATCTCTCTACAGCTCCAAAATACATGCATATAGGTTCCACTTTCAGAGGTACATCTTTTACAGTTAGGAGAAATGTCTGTTTTCATTCTAGGGAGTCTCAAAGGAGTGTAATAAAATGTGTAATTAGATTCTTTCATTTTAACATTAGTAGAGGAGCAGTATACCCTATCGCAAACCTCCGCCCATCACTGACCAAGGTCTTTTTCCCAGATTATTTTCAAAGGAGTAAAGGAGGAGCCTCCTTTCTCAGAAAGGAGTCTACAGATATAAGATAATTTACCTTTAATGGATTGTGCTGTGACAAGAAGGGTTTCAACTTCATTCAACTGAGTTCTAAACCTCCTCTTGGAAGTAAATGAGGAAATGACATGTCTAATTTGAAGATAAAAAAGGGGATCTTGGCACATTGAATTCACTGCAGATCTCTTGAAAGGATTTCAGTGTAGTGGTTTTCTGATGAAATAGGTCTGAAAAGGTCCTGATTCCTAGAGTATGCCAAAGATTAAAGTTGGCATCCCTCAGGGCTTTTGGCAAGTCTGGGTTGCCTACTATAGGTGAGTGAGAACATATTTGGGAGGAAATGCCCAGGTATTTCTTACAGCCCCTCCACGCTAGAAGGGTGCTGTAAATCACAAAGGTTTTGGCTATGTTGGCCACTTCACTAAAGTTATTAATGAATATAATTGAGCTTAGGGGCAATGAACCACAGGATTGGGCTTCTATCTGAATCCACGTTGACTCTTGTCTGTTTGTGATCCATGTTAGCATGTTGCGGATTTGGGCAGACCAGTAGTACAATTGAAGGGAGGGAAGGGCAAGAACACCCTTAAACTCAGGTTTCGATAGAGTGGAGAACTTGATCCTAGATTTTTTTTTTTATTGCCCCATAAATTTGGTGATGCTTTGGTTAGTTGTTTTGAAAAAGGAAACTGGGAGATGGCATGGGAGCATCTGAAATAAATAGTTCAGTCTAGGGAGGATGTTCATACAGATGACATTAATTCTTCCTACTAAGCTAATTGGGAGTGAGATCCAGGTTTGGAGATCGTTCTTGATTCGATCCAGGAGTGGAAGATAATTTTCCTTAAAGGCTATTCAGATCTGGTGTTATGAAGATCCCAAGGTATTGAAACCCCTGTGTCTTCCATTGGAATGGACATAGTGTCTTCATAGAGCTGGTGAGTGTAATATTGAGAGGGCAGACAGTGGATTTGTTAAAATTGATCTTATAACCTGAGAACTTGCCATACTGAGCAATTGTGTCTAAAATGGGAGGGATTTCTCAGGGTTGGATATGTAGAGCAAGACATCATCCGCGTAGAGCGAATCTTGTGCTGCAGGCCGCCTGCAGAAACACCCATAATACTTGGATTGCTCCTTATCAACTCTGCCAGAGGCTCCGCCCCCAACAAGTAGAGCAGGGGGGACAGCGAGCACCCTTGTCTTGTGCGCCATCCCAAAGGGAATCTGTCAGAGTTCAGTCCGTTAGTAGTCACCATGGCATTTGGATGAGAGTATAGTGATTTGATCCACTTAATAAAGTTTGTGCCCATATTGAACTTTTCTAAGACTGAGAACAGAAAGCTCCACTCCATCCTGTCGAATGCCTTCTCAGCATCCAGTGAAGCCAGCAGGACAGGGGTCTTCTGTTTGTTTACATGATCAATAATATCAAAAAGACGGCGAATGTTATCAGAAGAGTATCTCTCTAATAAATCCAGTTTGGTCCGCTTTTATTATTTTGGGAAGAAGAGTGTTTAGTCTTTTGGCGAGCAATTTGGTAATTATTTTGTAGTCGAAATCCAACAAGCTTATGGGCCGGAAGGACGAGCAGGATAGAGAGTCCTTGTCTTTTTTTAGCAACACTGTAATGCGAGCTGTGTGCATTGAGTCATTGTTTTGAATCCTCCAGCATTGGCATGAAAATAGGGCTAAGCTGGGGCCAAAAAGCTTTATAGAACTCTCTGGGGAATCCATCTGGGGCTGGGGACTTATTAGGTGGCATGGAGGTAATTGCCTCCAGGACCTCCTCAGGAGTGAAGGAGGAGTTGAGATCTTCTTGGTCGGTCTCTGATAGTTTAGGTAGTGAGAGTCCCTCTAGGAATGAGTGGAGTTCTGCCTCCGTGTGTTTTCTCTCAGAGGTATATAGTTTGCAGTAAAAATCATGAAAAGTTAAATGTATCTTTTTTGGGTCATATGTGACCTCGTCCTCTGCTGTTCGGATAGCCATGATTGTACGCTCCGACTGCTCTTTTTTTAATTGGTAAGCAAGCAATCTACTCGGCCTATTGCTATACTCATGGTATTTCTGTTTAGTAAAGAAAACTTTTATCTCCCTTTACGTTGACTCCAGGAGGTGCTGTCTGGGGATTGTTTATGTACTTTTTCACAGCGTTCCAGCTCCCTCTCAAGATCTAGCCTGTGTGCTTCCATTGCTTTTTTCTTAGAGGAAGCATATGCAATTAGATGACCTCTTAGTGTGGCTTTAGCAGCATCCCATATTGTGGCCGGAGAAACCATACCAATGTATGGAACGCTTCGTTTGATAACATGGAGGTGTTGAATTTCCAGCTCTTTGACCTCAGGATGTTTTTGCAGAGATCTGAAAGTGCTATGGGTCCGATTGTACACGTGGCTGAATTTATGAAACTCTTTGGGATACAAATGTAATCTATACGGGAGTAGGTGTTATGGACATTAGAGTAGTATGTATAGTCCATAGATGAGCTATTAGTCTCTCTCCAGATATCTATCAGTCCCATCTCTTTAGTAAGAGAGTTCAACATCTTTGCAGGTCTAGGATTTGTGGTGGGGACTTGAGATGATTTGTCTAGGGTTGGGTTAAGGGTATAATTAAAATCTCCGGCCACCACGCCAAAGGAAACACAATACTCATTGAACAGGGTTATCATTTTTGACATGAAAGCAGGAGTATCTGTGTTAGGGGCGTATATGTTTAAGATGGTAATTGGTTGTCCATACAGTGACCCAGTTATCAAAATAAATCTCCCCTCCGGATCAGATTTGTTTTTGTCAATTATGAATGGAACATTCTTATGGATAAGTATGGCTGTACATCTACTGTTTGATTTGAAAGATGAGAAATACACCTGTCTCACCCAAACTCTGCGGAGTTTGGCATGTTTGGCATCACAGAGGTGTGTCTCTTGTAATGTCTGCTTTTTTCTTTTTTAGAGCACATAGTATATTTTTCCGTTTTTATTGCATGACCTAGACCATGGCAGTTCCATGTCAATAGATTTAAGGTACTAGTCATCGTCATCGAACAGTAATCGAACTTTAGTGCAAGTCATCTCTGGGTAAAGGTGGATAATAGTTACAGCTGCGTTCACATAAAAGGAAAATAAATGTTGTACATAAAATAACAATCGCTGAACACCCCAGCCGAGTTCCCAAACAACTCGACATATCCCGTTGGATCTAAGATCTATGGAAATAAAAGTAGGCTGAAACGTTAGTAGGCCTAGGTTAGGCTATAGAGCCTATCCCTCTCAGCTAAAGGAAAATAAATATAGATTAGATGGCTATAATGACATTTAGCGGGGCGGGTGGGTCTTTGGATGTCGGCTATATGTTGTCTTACCTCCTTTAGTAATAACAGTAATCGCATTTAGTCATTGGTCCATTTCTCATTGACCAGGATTGTCTTTCAAAAAACATTTTGCCTCTTCGGGAGTTTTGAAGTGTCGCAGGGCTCCTTGGTGAAGAATCCTGAGCTCGTTTGGGTATTTTAATCCCCTAAAGATGCCTCGGTCAGTGGAGTATTTCTTCACCTCGTCAAACTCTCGCCGCTTTCGGCGTATTCCAGCTGACAGGTCCTGGTGTAAAGTGAGTTTGGCGTTTCCCACTGTAATGGTGTTGATTTTCGCCGCCTGTAGGACTCGTTCCTTGTCGGTGCATCTCAGGAAACGTATGGTGATTGGGCGCGGTGGTTGTCTGGCTGCTGGTGGGGGCCTCAATGCTCGGTGTGCTCTCTCGAGTTCTATGACTTTTTGACTAAAGCTAAAGGAGTTTAAACTTGAAGTGGATGTAAGATTAGGAATTGGAAACTACTTGTGTGGAGCTCTTAGTTTATGCGGCCATCTCGTTCAAGGGTCACGTGATCCCCATTTGTGGATGTTTTAAACAAAAAAAGATATTGAAAATACTTAAGTGAAATGATTAGAAACAGTGCCTTCGGAAAGTATTCAGACCCCTTGACTTTTTCCACATTTTGTTAGGTTACAGCCTTATTCTAAAATGCATACATTGTCCCCCCCCCCCCATCAATCTACACACAATACCCCATAATGACAAAGCAAAAACAGGTTTGTAGACATTTTTGCTAATAATAAAATGGAAAAAAAAGATATCACATTTACATAAGTATTCAGACCCTTTACTCAGTACTTTGTTGAAGCACCTTTGGCAGCGATTACAGCCTCGAGTCTTTTTGGGTATGACGCTACAAGCTTGGCACACTTGTATTTGGGGAGTTTCTCCCGTTCTTCTCTGCAGATCCTCTCAAGCTATCAGGTTAGATGGGGAGCGTTGCTGAACAGCTATTTTCTGGTCTCTCCAGAGATGTTAGATCAGGTTCAAGTCCGGGCTCTGGCTGGGCCACTCAATGACATTCAGAGACTTGTCCCGAAGCCACTCCTGCGTTCTCTTGGCTGTGTGCTTATGGTCGTTTTCCTGTTGGAAGGTGAACATTTGTCCCAGTCTTGATGTCCTGAGCACTCTGGAGCAGGTTTTCATCAAGGATCTCTCTGTACTTTGCTCCGTGACATGCACTGTCAACTTGGGACCTTTTATATCGACAGGTGTGTGTGCCTTTCCAAATCATGTCCGATCAATTGAATTTACAACAGTTGGACTCCAAGTTGTAGAAACATCTCAAGGATGATCAATGTAAACAGGATTCACCTGAGCTCAATTTCGAGTCTCATAGCAAAGGGTCTGAATACTTATGTAAATAAGCTATTTCTGTTTTATTTGTAATAAATTAGCAAAACATTCTACCAACCTCTTTTTGCGTTGTCATCATGGGGTATTGTGTGTAGATTGCTGAGGATTTTTATTTATTTAATCCATTTTAGATTAAGGCTGTAATGTAACAAAGTGGAAAAAGTCAAGGGGCCTGAATACTTTCCGGATGCAATGTATGCACACCTCCATTTATGTACTGAAATCTCATACACAAGTATTTCTAATGTGTGGATATCAGATATCACCATCATAATTCAAACACACAAGGTTATTGGCTATGGAGAACGAAAGATTGATTGTTTTGCACTGTTGGAGGGAGGATTTGAGTACTCAAACAAATTCAAATGATTGTCAGTTTTCTAATATTAGTAAAACACACAGGCCTAGATCGCATTCCCTAGTTTACCTGTCTTCTTGGAGCAGTCAGAGCAGGTGTGCACAGAGTTCCACTATATCAACTCTACAACAAAGGCTCTGCTGCATTCCCTGAACAGTAATGCCCTAGTGCAGCTCCACTCTGCTGGCTCCCAAACCAACCCCACAACACAGCACAGGGGGTAGTGCCTTGGAGCAGAGAGAGGGTAAGCTCTCTCTCTCTCTCTCTCTCACACACTCTCACACACAGGGGCCCACTTCAAATGAGAGCGGTGCAGGGGGGATTACTTGGCCTCTAACAGGGTTTTGGCTCCGACATTAAGGTTAAAACCCTTTTCTATTACAGAGATCTCGAGTGATGTTGCCCCCACGGTGTTTGCAGGTTCACCACCTCTCTGGTAGGTCATTCTGTCAGGGCTCTGATCACTGGACTGTGACTGGGGACCTGGCTGGGCTGGCTCCATTCAGACACAGTGCAGACGGCGCTCCCCGGCTAGAGCTGAAATCAATACGGCCGTCTCCGTTAAAAACCCACTCAGAGGCAGACTAGCACCTCTGTCCCCTAGTCTGATCACACAGCTTAAGGCCCTGATTGGCACCTATGAAGACAAAGACCATTGACCCACAGCTGCCCCATTAGCTCTGGTTAATGCTCAGATTGATACTGAGCAAATAAAGGAACCATGTCTATAGATATTTTTTATAGACTGACTGCCCCATACAGACCTTATACTGGCTGGCTGTTTTGGACTGCTCAGTTTTGCCTAGTTTCTTTTGTTGTTTTTTGTTGTTGCTGTGTGTTAATTTGAAAAGGATCTAACCTCCTCTCAGGTGCTGTTAGTACAGTAATGCCCTCCCTCCAGATGCATTGTGCCCTGTTTTGAATTTCAAACAAGTCAGTTTCCTGTGGAACTTGTATCTAACTTCAGCAAAGAGATTTTGAAATTGGTGGAATCTGTGAGTCATCGATGTAACTGAAATTGAAAATACTCCCCCTTCTCCTCACCCCCACCCTCTCTTCACTCCGCTTCTGTTGCTTAGTTTTGGTTTTGAGTCGTCAGAGAGAGGGTGGAGCACTCTGTGAGTATGGCGTCTGGCAGCTCCCCTAGGCCTTCTCTGAGTCACGTCATCATTGTTCTTTCTAGAAAATGTGGTAGCTGCCTGTGTAAAGCCTAAATCTGTGCAAGATGTGCACTTTCTCAAACTTGTGAAGACATTTTTACATTTGATTTTACTACATTCCTCTTTTGCTCTCAGATGGAAACAGATTGGGGGAAAAATGGGGATTTGATAAAGCTTAAGACAGAATCACAGCACAGGTCTTTTTTTTTTCTATCTTAGATGAAAAGGAGGGAGAAAAGTGTCATTCTGCTGCGCTCAGGTTTTAAGGCTGTGGTGGATGCCCTTGATCTGTTCTGTTATGCTACATTAGCACCACTCAAATTAGCAGCACACCAAATTCTACACAACACGGGAAAGAGAAGAACTTCAATGCCTTTACGCTTTTGGCATTTGCACAATGTGAATGATTTTCCTCTGAATGTGATTAATTTAAGAGAAAATGGCATCTCATTGGGTGTTTTTTAATGATAACAGTCAGACATTCATCTCACCAAATGTTCCGTTTTGAAATCGAAGGATAATTGATGACAGGCTCCACCTCCCCCAAGAGCGCCTGAAAGGTTCAGGTCGTCGAATCAAGCTCTTGTCTTTCAAGTTTCCTTCTCCACTGTAAAATGTAATTAAGCAGAACAAGGTCCGAAGGGGTTATTTTTTTCCCCTCAATCAGCGGCGAAATTACCAAATTTGAAATTAGCAAATCCCAGACGCCCTGCTTTCCTTGTCATTGTTATCAAGAGAGAGAGCGAGGCAGTCTAAAAGAAGGAAGGAAAGAGACTGCAAACAAGGGAAAGAGAGGATGGCTCAGAATATTAAAACACTCAAGTGTCAGATCACGACAGCAGGTTACATTTGAAGACCTAAATTTGAATGATAATTTGTCACAGAGAATTAAGTGTGCCACGGTGAAAAAGAGCTGAGTAATAGTGACTTATTCCTCATTCAAAACGGCAGGAAAATAAGACATGAGTGTAGATATGGGTGTTTCTCCAGGAATTATATTCTATATTATACAATACCATCAGAATAGAGGATAGGGGGGCTAATAGAGTTAACACTATTGTCACATCACATGTCACATCCTGTTGATAGAGTATCCTATCAGAGAAGATAATTTAGTTCCCTCAACAGGCAGAGATGGCCCATCGCCACTGGGCTAAGATGAATAGCGCTGTGATCAGTTGGAAGGTTACTTTTTTTTGTTAGTATAGGAGTGATCTGACATTACCACGACAACCACCACAGAGTCATCCTGAGATTGTCACGTGTTTTATTCTGTTGAAGCAAGATACAATTTCCTGTTACGCTACATGTGTTGAATGTCTTCCTGCTATACTACATTTATTTTGGTGAATGCTAGTCTGTCTCCATTAATTACAGTTCGACTAGGCTAGTTGGACTAGCTGATCCAGGCTATTCTAAGCTACAGCACCCTAACACTCCAACATTTTCACGCTAGATTTTTTTTATTTAATCAATTTGAATGCAATTAAAATGCTATTTTTACTCCAGATACTCGCATGTACAATGATTACAGCCTGGGTTGTGTTGAGTTGGGATAGTCGAAAGGACAATTCATGATGATTCTGCCATTGCTTGCAGCAACCTGTCCTTCGACACAATAAAGGAAGTCCTTGTCACAGAGTTGGAAAGTCAAACTGTAAATGAGCTTTGATATGCCGAAGGAAAATTTAAATCGGAGCCTTTGTAATAACGTTCATGGTGCTATTTTTTTCCCCCCTTCTCTACATATAATTCCCCAGGTTTTGCGTCTATAAATATGGGAATGGGAGATGTATAATTTCTAATGAGAAAATATATCCCTTTGGATTGAGCAGCCCAGCTAGCCAGACATTACAGGGGTGTTTGTTAGGAGGGGAAACGCCACCCCAGGCTGTTTAGGGGATGATGAAACCGCTGCTAGGTCATTGGCACATTCACAAATTAGCATTTCGATCAACCAGGTATAAGGCCAGAACATGTACAGGAGACATGTTTATAATATGCACATATGTAACGAGTACAAAGATAAACAAACAAGTTACTGGAAGAATTACCATTTTAAGTGTCTTTCAGTGTTTTTGAAAGATGCTCCTGTTGGATTAGTTTACATCTTGTTTATCATATTTGTATAATTTTTTTTGCTGTGAGTATTCCGCTTTCCACAGTGCATTTTGACTCACAAACCACTAGCATGGCGTATCTAGCTAGCTATTAGGAGATGGGGCTGGATGGATCTGTTTAGCCTGCTGACATGTGACATTTGAATAACTAACTGTGTTACTTATGATAGGCATCCTAATAGGTCTCTGCAAACAGGACTTGCTCTCTCTCCCCCCATTAATATTAAAAAGGATTGAGCCATTGAAACGCCGCTCTAGTTTTTGCACTCCTATCCAGCTCCTGCCTTACCTATGACTTATAGTGTAGTAATGTGCAAATTAGAATTTCCAAGCTGCCCTGTTTTGACCTCTTAGTTATATTTCCGGTACCTGAACTATTTTAGAATTCTTTTTTATGCAGCACATTTGAGTTGATGTTCATACATATTCCTCTCTCTTCCTGGTGGGTCCGTGTGATATACTCCTTGTGTCTTTTGGGTGCAATTTTGAATTCTTCCTATAGGACATATTTTCTGCCACATAAAAAAAAACGTAGGTGTTTATACACAGTTTTACATACAGAGTGATCCCGCACACAGACCGTAGCGCTCTCTAGGCGCAATGGCGCTGCGGTCCCCATGGCGTCGCGTACTACTCACTGAAGACTTGGTGACAAATGGCAATTATATTTGTGTGTTCTTCATGAATCCATCAAACACTGGCCTTTTTAAAAATGCTCCCGAGATATTTGAGCCTGTCAGATACAAGGGACCAAATTGGGATGCTGCTTAGACAGTCAAGAACCACTCACCCCCCAGTTCCATCTGATATGTTTGACAGCCTGTGTAGAGGAATACTCCATGTATTATTCAACTACAGATGTACACTCTCAACAGTTGTTGATGTGTTAGAAATAGGGTGGTTAGAAGTCCAATTGGAAGTGGGTTTTTTTTTTCTTCTCCTCCTCTCCTAAACATGGTGTTTTAATGCGATCTGTCAGGTTGTGTACGTCCACCAGCTCCGAACAAGTTTTTGTGGTAAACCACACAACTGTTCAATTTTAATCGCTTATGATTATTTCAACTAGCGGGAGTTGTTCATTTCTTTTTTATGGGGGATATGTTTCCTTGTCCGGATAGGAACACTGACTTTGCAGTGCATTTATATTACATAGGCATTTATATTGTATACCCAATCTATAGAGTATACAGTTGTTATCCAAGTTGATGTTTAACTGTTATTGTCTATTGCTACTAGTTCTATTTCTCTATTATTATCAGAAGGAGTTATACAGTATATTCTACATTCTACTAGCTGGCTTGGTTCAGTGTGGTTACATGGTTCATCATGCCATCATCTTTGGCAGGATCATCATTACCGTGATCAATGATTATGAATATTACCCTGTTCCTGTCCATTCATCTTCGTCTCCCATTGCTTTCTCTGGATAAAAATAAAACTCGGTCTGCACGAGAGACTGGGAACCTGTCCCTGGAAATGTGTCTTCGTAGGCTCACACTTGAACCACTTTCTAGGCTTTCTAGTGTGTCGGAAACCCGAACCGCGGCTTTTTTTATACGGTGGTTTCCTAATAACTATTTATACTTTGTAAATTGAAAGCTTGACTTTCTTCAAAGGGAAAGGTAATTATGCTGGCTGAGGCAGAGAATAGACAGACTGTGGGTTGGTCGTTTGTGGATGCCTCCATGACCTCTGTATGAGTAAAGAGACTGCTTTATTACACAAGCTGCTATGGGTAATTTATTTCATAGGCAAGTGTCGTCTTTTAGGCCAGAGTGTGGCGTCACATAGTCCTGCCTACATACTGTGTTTGTACCTTCCCAGTAGGCTATGTCAGTAAAGGGTATTGAGCTTAAGAGAACTTATTATATATTTTTTAATGATTAAAAAAACAAACTTTTACCCTCCAATTTTGTGGTATCCAATTGGTAGTTAGTCTTGTCTCATTGCTGCAACTCCCCTACGGAGTTGGGAGAGGCGAAGGTCGAGAGCCATGAGTCCTCCGAAACACGACCCTGCCAAGCTGCACTGCTTCTTGACACACTGCTCGCTTAACCCGGAAGCCAGCCCCACCAATGTGTCGGAGGAAACACCGTTCAACTAACGACCGAGGTCAGCTTGCATGCGCCCGGCCCGCCACAAGAAGTTCCTAGAGCATGATGAGACAAAGATATCCCGGCCGGCCAAACCCTCCCCTAAACCAGACGAAGCTGGGACAATTGTGCGCTGCCTCATGGGTCTCCCGGTCACGGCTGGCTGTGACACAGCCTGGGATCGAATCCGAGGCTGTCGTGATGTGATGCAGTGCCTTAGACCGCTGCGCCACTCGGGAGGCCAGCTTAAGGTAACTTTTGTACTAGTTATAGTATGGTTTGGTCGTTGCTAATTCTGAATTCCACTGTTAAAATGTGCCTTATTACAGAATAGATTGTTGATGTTCACTATATAAGAACAAAGTTGATATCTCACAAGTTACATGTGGATATTTGCAAAAGAAAACAAGCAATTGTTGAATCTCCTTGTTAGCCATTCGTAGTTTACTAACAATGTCACGTAAAAAGCTGTCAAATCCATCAACCTGGGTTTAAATCGGAGCATAATGAATTCTCCTTTGTGCCAACCAGTTGTCTAATTCAAATTGCATAGAAATCTGATCCCAAAAGTCTATATTTGTTTATAGAGGCTGCGTGCGGACCACTGTACGAGGAGACAAAGCAGTGTCTGTTTTTAATTGCACTGTTTTACATCTACATTCTCGTCAGAGAGGTCTCCCTGGGTGCTGAGAGTGTGTTGTAAAAAAGAGGTGGGCTAGAACTCGATTTTCCTTTCTCTTGTTAACAATAATTGCACTAGTTGGTGAGCAGACAGGAAAGAAAGAACAGGCGTATGCAGATCGCTGTTTGGCGCATCCACTTTGACTTGGAGAAGTTCAGGTACAGTAGTATCACTCTACAAATCAACACTACATCGTGTGGCTGTCACCAACAAAGTTCCCCTGTGAGTGTTGTATTGCCGTACGGGCCGCCGCTTGTACAGCACTCGCACCCTAAAATGCAGAGTTGGTAAAAAAGAGATGAATAATTCAACAGAGATCAATAAGTCACCGTGCTGCTATTTCTCTCTCCTTTCTGATGCAGATGGAAGGTAATGCAGGAGTTATCTCCCTGTAGAGCTGGATGTGCAGGAGTCTCTTCCCCTTCTTCCCCTGGAAATGTCACCGCTCCCTTTATTTTATCAGATGGCCCGACATTCATTCGTTCGGCGGTTGACTCTTCATGGCTGGCTGCTGCCTGTCACACGTGGAGCGACTGTAAGAGTGTAAAGAGCCAGAGCTTTGAGAATGGGGAAGGGAAATCACTACTCTACTGTAGCAGAGGCAGGAATGCAGGATCAGTCTTTCTCTTAACTCACCTGGGTGCTTCTCCAAGAAAATGCTTGTTCACTCATTGTTCACCTACAGGGATACTGTACTGTGTGATCATTTGGCTGTGTGAGGGTTGTAAATCCTCTTCTTCTGTGCTCCTTTATTTGTTAAGGTTCCATGATGGCAGTACAAAAAAAGGACAGTTATTGAAGGTTTAGCCTCGGGATTCCCGTATCTGTTCTGATGGTATCGAAACAAGAAATCTTGAGGGTTACAAAAAAAGTGATCTTAAGTGACTTATTTGATACTTGTCATGAGCGCCCAACATAACAAAGGCAGTCAGTACCTTGAACGTTCTAAACATCCTTCTCATACCCAGAATCTAGCTGTAAAACCTTAGTAGAGAATAAATGGCATGTTCTCAGTCAAACATGCTGAAAGCACAATTAAGTGCTCAATAACTGAAAAGAGAGGAGTGTGACATTTTAAAAATAACTTTCCCCACCCAGCTCAACCTCAGCCGCTGCCCCAGCCAACCACCTCTGCGCAGGGAGAGCCCAACGAGGGAGAAGATGCTGCTTCTGACAGGAGTCAAAATGGCCACCAATCCTCCACCGGCCTAAATAACGGCAATGGAATCCGTCGGCAATGTTCCTGTGGGGCGGAGCCGCACAGGAAGCAGCACCCATCGCCCGGCGTCTCCCAGAAGATGCAGAGCCAGCTTCGTTCCAGCCTGTCGGTCAACAGCGACAGCAGCAGACGGAGTAAGGGAAGCTCCACCGGATCTCACAAGCCTGGGACGTTACCAGAGGGTGAGTTATAAGTACTGGGCGCCGACTGTACACACACATACTCTGTCTTATATAGAACACACTCTCTCACTAGGAGGTAAGTACTGTGCTCCAACTTAAGGTCATTAGAGTCACTCACAGACTAATAATCACACAATGAACACACATCCCTCATCTGCTTGGCTTGACTTTCCCCTAGCACTTCATCAACACCTTTGGTGCAGGTCTTCCACCATTAACATTCCATTTGTCGAGAGGACAGAATAGACAGTCAAAAATGGACAGATTCTCTCGGTTCTCTTATTTTAATGATGAAAGTGTACTTTCATTTGGTCAAGACCTGCTTCCTATGGCTTTATTTTCCGCAACAACAACTGAAAGGATGTATTTTAGAATTCAGGGGGAGCCATCATTTTCTCAGGTGTTGTGCGGAGGTGAGTGCAGTAATGAAGGTGATTGGTGTTCTGAATGACTAATGGTCAGTAAGGTGTGACCTTCTAATGAGGCTGAGCCGCCCAGGGTGCCTGCTAAGTGTCATCCCTCCTTCCATACCTCTCTCCCTCTGCATGGGCCCATGTCTGTCCTCCAGTCTCCAGCCTTACTGTGGCTCCTCATTAACATTGGCTCTGTCTGTCTGGGAGTTACACACACATCCTCTTTTTATATATTTTTTTACCTCTGTTATCTGCTATCCATTATCTAACCTGCCTGCTGCTCCCTGCTTATCATCGCCTCGTCTGTGACTCTGCTCGCTTTGTCTTTTACTTTGTCTTATAGAGGGAGAAAAAAACAAGAGATGGTAAGTGTGAAATATGTGATACAGTGATCTCTAAAAGTATTGGGACAGTGACACATTTTTTATTATGTTGGCTCTGTACTCCAGCACTTTGGATTTCAAATGATATAATGACTGGGGTTAAAGTGCAGACTGCCAGCTTTAATTTGAGGGTATTTTCATCCATATTGGGTGAACCGTTTAGAAATTACAGCACTTTTTGTACAGGGGACCAAAGTATTGGGACAACATTCACCTATGTGTATTAAAGTGGTCAAAAGTTTAGTATTTGGTCCCATATTCATAGCATGCAATGATTACATCAAGCTTGTGACTCCTACAGACTTTCTGGATGCCTTTGCTGTTTGTTTTGGTTGTGTTTCAGATTGTTTTGTGCCCAATAGAAATGAATGGTAAATAATGTATTTTGTCATTTTGGAATCACTTTTATTGTAAATAAGAATATGATGTTTCTATACACGTCTTCATTAGTGTGGAGGCTACCATGATTATGGATAGTCCAGAATGATACCCTCAAATGAAACTGACAGTCTGCACTTTAACCTCATAGTCGTCATATAATTTCAAATCCTAAGTACTGGAGTACAGAGCCAAAACAACACAATACTTTTGGAGCTCACTGTAAAGTGTTTTTATATGAATTGGGGAATTTGAGATTGTTTGTCTTCACCAAGGTTAAGCTATTTGAAATATGCAGCAGATTGATGGTAGGGCTAAGGCTAACAAGTTATAGAGTTCCCTATAAATAAAAGGTATGATACAAGTTAAATATTCACCAATGATGTATTCCACAGGCGTCATGTTTTTCTTCCACGTCTTAATTGGCAAAGAGAAATAGCAGCAACAGTTCAATAAGTCTGTCTCATTACAGCTTTTGTGTTGGTTATTTTTCGACTTGTGTTTTCTAAATCAATATGTTCACACTCAAGTATTTATTTCCCGGCGGAAAACAGCAAGCTGTTGTGTTTTAATGTTTACATGGATTACCATAATCTGTTTGCCTGTGAAATTAGCTACTAAACAGCCCCTATGAACACTAGAAGAATAAAGCTCCACTGGAAGAGAACCTAGCTCAGGGGATTCTAGAGCAGAGCATTCTTGGCACATGTTCTTTGGCACTGAAATGAAGCTGTGATAACAGTTCTGTATACGCTACTGACTGAAGAGTCGTTTACCACTCGTCTTTTAGTCAGGCTGGGAGTAGGTAGGGGCCTTTTGTTTGTTTTATTTGTTGTATAATCAATTATGATTTGAGCTCCTTTTTAAGTCACATTCAATACTTTTTAATGCCTTTGTGGTGACTAATTTGGAATGCTTTCTTAGCGCCAAATTCACATCTTGGTTTGTCTGTATATTCCCTGTAGCCACAAGTTTGACCCTCATTCATGCATTATGGACTTGCACTCTAAAGACTTCTGCATGTGGTGGGCCTCTCCTCTCAATCGCTATCTCTCACCCTCCCTCTCTCCCTCCCTGTGCCTGGCAGGCAGCTAGGCAGTATACTGGCCCTCTACCCAACAGTCTCTCTTCATTTGAATGTTTTCGCTTGGCTCGATGGTGTGCACCCATTCCAGCTTGTTTTATGTCATGCTGCTCCCTTTGGAGTTTTTTCCAGATGTCTCAAACTATTTCCTCTGAGGCGCTCGCCGCTGTTTTTGGCCCTCCAGAATCTGGGCATCTTCGCCGCGGCCTGACATTAAACATGAACGCTCTCTCACTGAGGCGGTGTCAATTTGTGCCGTATTTTTCTTTGTGGTAGGAGAGATGTCTGGCGTTCTTGTGTACATGACCCAGCCCCCCTCGCCCCCTTCTGTAAGGTTTTCACTAATCGCTGCTGTTGAATTATACATCCAAGTGAATCGCTAACTAAGATGCCCCAACTGCTTGATGCTATGGACATTATTTAGATCATTTTGTATCAGAACATAGTGTACTACGCTGCTACTAGCTTAATTATCGTAAAGCGTCTTTCAAGGTTTTAGATGCTTTGAGGTTTCATCATTTGACATTGGCAAAGTTCTGCTCTTCGCCTTCTCTAGTAGTACAGAGTTTTAAGTTCTAGAATACGGTGCACAATAATTATAGGAATGTTTTTTTTCAATAACAATCATCGTTTCAAATGCTGAAATATGATAAATTTGTTCTAAAGTGTCTCTGTTGTAGTTGCCTATGATAATCAGCGTTCAAACCTCTTGGGGAACCCATTTGTATCGTTTCATGTTGGCATTCTCTGATTTGTGTCCGGTACAGCGCTACTGGTCAAGCTTTGCGGCCTGCCTGTGTGAGGGAACAGGAAGAAAACCGACTTTGATTAATCAAATGAGCATTCAGCGTTCCTCAGCCCTTTCCTCTTTTCCTTCTCCTTCGCTCGCTTCCTCAAACCCAGTCAAAAAGGAGCCCTGTCTTTCTGACAGGCTGAGAACGTCTGATGAAAGTTATGCGAAGACACTGTTTGTACTGGCATTTTTCTATCCATATCCATGTCTTGCATCTCCAAAGCTCTGCTGGGCCTTGACTACAGTGTGGGTAGAGGTCCATGCTCTGGCCGGAGGGTGTGGTGTAGAGGTCGACCGATTAATCGGAATGGCCGATTTAATTAGGGCCGATTTGAAGTTTTTTTTTTCATAACAATCGGTAATCGTCATTTTTGGACGCCGAGTATGGCTGATTATATTGCAATCCACGAGGAGACTGCGTGGTAGGCTGACCACCTGTTACGCAAGTGTAGGCAGCAAGGAGCCATGGTAAGTTGCTAGCTAGGGTTAAACTTATCTTATAAAAAAAACAATCAATCTTAACATAATCACTAGTTAACTACACATGGTTGATGATATTACTAGTTTAACTAGCTTGTCCTGCGTTGCGTATAATCAATGTGGTGCCTGAAATTGTGTCACTTCCCTTGTGTTCAGTGTAAGCAGAGTCGGGGTATATGCAGCCGTTTGGGCCGCCTGGCTCGTTGTGAACTGTGTGAAGACCATTTCTTCCTAACAAAAACTTCTTAATTTGCCAGAATTGTACTTAATTATGACATAGCATTGAAGGTTATGCAATGTAACAGCAATATTTAGACTTAGGGTTGCCACCGGTTCGATAAAATACGGAACGGTTCTGTATTTCACTGAAAGAATAAACGTTTTGTTTTCTAAATGATAGTTTCCGGATTTGACCATATTAATGACCTAAGGCTCGTATTTCTGTGTGTTTATTATAATTAAGTCTATGATTTTATATTTGATAGAGCAGTCTGACTGAGCGGTGGTAGGCAGCAGCAGGCTCAAGCATTCATTCAAACCGCACTTTCCTCCGTTTTCCAGCAGCTTTTCACAATGCTTGAAGCACAGCGCTGTTTATGACTTCAAGCCTATCAACGCCCGAGATTAGGCTGGCAATACTATAGTGCCTATAAGAACATCCAATAGTCAAAGGTCTATGAAATACAAATGGTATAGAGAGAAGTAGTCCTATAATAACACAACCTAAAACTTCTTACCTGGGAATATTGAAGACTCATGTTAAAAGAAACCACCAGCTTTCATATGTTCTCATGTTCTGAGCAAGGAACTTAAACGTTTAGCTTTTTTACATGACACATATTGCACTTTTACTTTCTTCTCCAACACTGTGTTTTTGCATTATTTAAACCAAATTGAACGTGTTTCATTATTTATTTAAGACGAAATTGATTTTATTTATGTATTATATTAAGTTAAAATAAGTGTTCATTGTTCATTCAGTATTGTTGTAATTGTCATTATTACAAATATATATGTAGAAATCGGCCGATTAATCGGTATCGTCTTTTTTTGGTCCTCCAATAATCTGCGTTGAAAGGTCATAATCGATTGACCTCTAGTGTGATGGGGAGAACCTTCACGGCTCCTTGCATGGTACAGAAAACAGCATGGCAGAGGAGATCTGTGATTTAGTACCCATGACTTATTACAAAGTTGTCTGTCTATTCATTTCAACTAACATTGTTTAAAATGCTTGCATGTGCTTTGATTATTTTAATTCTACCTGTTCTTTACTTATTGTTTTGCCTAAATCTGTCCATCCGTCTTTTAATATATATATATATATATATATACATTTTTTTTACTGTGTACCACCTGACTTTCATGTAACGGATGTTAGTGCATGACATCACTTACATTCTGTAAAATGTTTTAACACCACTGAACAAAACAACGGAATAATAAATTCCATAAAATAAAACAGCTGTCTTATTCTCCATCCGTTCATTGGAAAACAACAGTGATTTGGCGTCATGCTCCCCAGACACGTAAAAGGTCTACAGAGGTTAAATGTTAATCAGTGATGAGAGAAACGGCAGCATTAGCACAACAATTTGCCAGGGAGAAGAATTCGGACTTTGCTAATCAGCTTTACGTAATCAAGTCTGTGCATTTGCATGATAATGCCCCAATTATTTAGAAAGCTGCTAATCAAAACCCAAAAGTGGAATTCAGTCCCTTTGGAATTTTCCCTGATTCCATTTGGCTCTCCTTCCTCCTCCCTGCTTAGTCTGCAACTTCTACTCAGCTTACACTTTCTTATGCACCTGAATGCACACACACACACACACACACACACACACACACACACACACACACACACACACACAGTTTTATCCATAGAGATACAATATTCTACTATTGAATATACTACTGTTGTTCCAGTTCATTCTGTGGTTTCATCTGTTTTGTCAGTCAATAGTGATAGTCTTATCTTGACCTATTTACTGTAAGGACGTTATCATACTGTATGTGTCAAAATAATTGGCCAGTCTGATTTGTGACTGTATAACTGCCTGAGCCCTGCTCAAGGCTTCTGATTACAAAAGACCAGGGATTAACTCGCTCTGTTCCAGGTAGGGGTTTTAATCAGATTTTTCCCCCCACTGGCTTTTAAGACTTTTGTTCTTGTTTTCTGTTTGTTTTCTTTGTATTTGATCATGTTTTGTGTGGTTTTCATCCTTCATCCTTTTTCATCGTCCTTCATCCTCCACCCGTCTCTATGGACATGGTGTGTGTTGGACCCAGACTGCTGTGTCCACTGCATCCTGGCCTGTCTGTTCTGTGAGTTCCTGACCCTGTGCAACATGGTGGTGGCCCAGGCTAGCTGTGGCACCTGCACCTCGGAGGCCTGCTGCTGCTGCTGCTGCGCTGAGGACATGGGAGACGACTGCAACTGCCCCTGCGACGACATGGACTGTGGCATCATGGACGCCTGCTGCGAGTCCTCCGACTGCCTGGAGATCTGCATGGAGTGCTGCGGCATCTGCTTCCCCACATAGGAAGGACCGGGATGGGATTGGGAATGTTGGCCGTAGTGCTACCGCTACCTGTAATTTATGCTCCAGCAGAGAGGGAGGGAGAGAGGAAAAGTGTGTGTGTGGGCTAATTGGGTGTGTGTTAGCATATGTGCATGTGTACAAGTGCGTGCCTTCGATATAAGCCCACACAGAGAGATCTATTAATCTACACTGCACCTCTGCCAACATGGCCAAGCAGGGGCCAAAAATAGTTTTATAAATGCTTTTGTTACGTACCACAAGTATAAACATGCTATATGAACATTTTTTTACTTACCAAAGTATGTTTAATGTTGACATATGTTAATCAGCTCTTTAAAAAGTATTACCTTAGATGCCTTATTGGATAGGAAGATCATCTCTATATCATTTCAGGAATACTGTCCGACTGACATCTTTGCCTTGAAAGTTTTCTTCTTTTTCACTACCAAAATGTCAATCCCTGACACTAAAACCAAAGGAATACATGTTTTACCTTGATATTTATCAGCCTTTTAGTGTGTTTAGTCAGTACTGTATCACTGTAATAACTTTGATGTTTTTGGGATGTGTTTTTCCTACTCATATTAATACACCTTCAGTTAGAGGTATAAGAACTACAAGACACACATTCATGAACAATGTGTAACAACAGAACAGCCGTAGTTATATTCCATATCTACTGTAGTTTGCAAAACGATACGTATTGAAAAGCTTTGTGTAAAGAAAGTTTGAAGATCAGCACTAAATCGGGTAGATTAGTGTATACCTTTTCTGTTAACAATGTATTTAATCCAGATATCAGTTTTTGTTCTGTAACATTTAAATGATGTAAATAATGTATGTGATTTGTAGGGCACATTTTAGTTGTCTTTTGGATTCAAGTGTGCTTGAGTTACTTACAAAACTGCACAAATGGGGCTCCATTATGTATAACCAATGCTAATCTCGGACACCCACAACTAAAATCTCTTTTGCTTGTTGTCGCATCCCAGAGTCTTTTGGCAGACGTTACAAAACCATTTCTGTTATGTAGTCTGTCCACGAGAGACTTCTGCTAACACCAAAATATCTACCTGTATCAACAAATCTCTTTGAGAAGGATTGATGGATGACAGGCAGGGTTACAGGCACTCCAGATATGAGTAGTATTATTATTGTCTGATTGTTGGCCTGATATAACTAATGATTAATGCACATTTGAGTTATACTGTAGCGTGTGCCCTCACGCAATGTTAAAGCCATATTGTTGGAAATAATGGTTTTAGTCTATCCTGAAGTCTCTCACCGTGGTTTTCACCTGTCAGTCTTTCAAGCCGTGAATTTACTGGATATACATTGGAAATACTGGCTTCCTGGAATATACAAGGGATAAGAAATTTTTCTGACTGGTGAATTGCACAACATTTTTTTCATTGTCATAGCATTTTGTTCCCTACAATCATTGTTTTATATTGTTGTCAATCAATTATTTGCTCAGTCTTACACTCCACTTTGATTACATACTGTACGGTACGACTGTTAGTTCTGTGACGTTATTTAGCATGTATTTGGGATACTGCCTCAGTATTGCTTGTTAAAATGCACTCTTTAGAAACCGAAAGTGATAAGGAATTAAAACATGGCTGACCCTGTTTGCCATAAGCGGCTTTTGGATTACAAGTGAATGACTCGCAACACAATAAGGAAATATCTGGACTGTCAGATTCAGAGGAGAAGAGAATCCTAAACTAATGCACAACATTTTTTTTCAGCAGATTTTTTTTCTCATCTTAATTCTGTGTATCAAGTTGAGTTTGGTGAATCACTTTCTCAGTCTCAAAGATTTGCTTTGATGTTGTTTTAGTGATACTTAACACAGGGACTCATTAGTGTGTTGCTTTTCTAAATGGTAATGTTCCTTCACTTCACACCATCAAAGATAATGGGCTGTCAAATCTTAGGCCTGCTTCTCTAATGGTGGATTGTCATTATGTTTAAAGGAGTTGGAAGGACACCTCCGCAGCAGATAGTGTTCCGTCGCGCTCTGTATGAAACTAAGCCGCAGACCTCTTAACATTCGTATGATTAACTAACACGGTCTTTCTCTGGATATTTTCTTCTGCATATACAGGCCTATGAACAGGAACAACACTATAGATAATGTGAAGACATAGTATTTACATGTATTTATCTTTTTTTCTCTAACTGTAGTATTTTTATATTCTGTCCACTAGTTGTGTATATGATATACTGTACCGTCTTCACCTTTTCCATCTTCTAGAATACCTCTTCTCACTGCATTTAGCATACAACACAGTTTGTACGTTGTTGTACATTAATTCAGAATCATGTCTGAAATAATAAAAAATATAAAAATAAGTATGAACATTGTAAATGTACTTTTTATCGCTTGTCTTCAGATTTGCTATGAGTCATTTTGTAACAATTCCTGGCATGGAAGCAGATCTGTTGGCGCTTTAGCCAACTGTTTTGTCACTCCTTGTCATGCCATACATAGCATTGGCATGAGATTAACAGGATGAACACATGGCTAAAGCACAAACCGATCTGCTTGTAAGCTACCAGTATGTTATACATACAGTGCATTTAGAAATTATTCAGACACCTTCACTTTAACATTTTGTTACTTTACAGCCTTATTCTAAAATGGATTAAATGTTTTTCCTCATGAATCTACACACAATACCCCATAATGACAAAGCGAAAACAGGTTTTTAGAATTTTTTGCAAATGTATTCAAAATAAAATATATACCTTATTTATGTAAGTATTCAGACCCTTTGCTATGAGACTCTCAATTGAGCTCAGGTGCATCCTGTTTCCATGATCATCCTTGATGTTTCTACAACTTGATTAGAGTTCACCTATGGTCAATTCAATTGATTGGACATGATTTGGAAGGGCACACACCAGTCTATATAAGGTCCCACAGTTTACAGTGCATGTCAGCAAAAACCAAGCCATGAGGTCGAAGCCATTGTCCGTAGAGCTCCGAGACAGGATTGTGTTGTGTCACAGAAATGTATGCAGAATTGAAGGTCCCCAAGACTACATTGGCCTTCATTATTAAATGAAAGGACTTTGGAACCACCAAGACGACTCCTAGAGCTGACCGCCCGGCCAAACAGCAATTGGGGGAGAAGGCCCTTGGTCAGGGAGGTGACCAAGAACCCGATGGTCACTGACAGCTCCAGAGTTCCTGTCAGTGGGTGAACCTTCCAGAAGGACAACCATAACTGCAGCATTCCACCAAGCAGGCCTTTATGGTAGAGTGGCCAGAAGGAAGCCTCACTAAAAGGCACATGCCAGCTTGCTTGGAGTTACCAAAAGGCACCTAAAGGACTTATGGACCATGAGAAACAAGATTATCTGGTCTGATGAAACCAAGATTGAACTCTTTGGCCTGAATGCCAAGTGTCACATCTGGAGGAAACCTGGCACCATCCCTAAGGTGAAGCATGGCGGTGGCAGCATTATGCTGTGGGGATGTTTTTCAGCAGCAGGGACTGGGAGACTAGTGAGGATGGAGGCAAAGATGAACAGAGCAAAGTACCGAGATCCTTGATGAAAACCTGCTTCAGAGCGCTCAGGACCTCAGACTGGGGCGAAGGTTCACCTTCCAACAGGACAACGATTCTAAGCACACAACCAAGACAACGCAGGAGTGACTTCGGGACAAGTCTCTGAATGTCCTTGAGTGGCCGAGCCAAAGCCCAGACTTGAACCCGATCGAACATCTCTGGAGAGACCTGAAAATAGCTGTGCAGCGACGCTCCCCATCCAACCTGACAGAGCTTGAGAGGATCTGCAGAGAAGAATGGGAAAATCCAAGCTTGTAGCATCATACCCAAGAAGACTCGAGGCTGTAATCGCTGCCAAAGGTGCTTCAAAAAAGTACTGAGTAAAGGGTCTGAATACTTACGTAAATGTGGTGTTTCATTTTTAAAATACATTTGCATACACATTTTTTTTTCTTCATTTTGTGGTATTGTGTGTAGATTGAGGAAAAATACAATTTAATCCATTTTGGAATAAGGCTGTAACAAAATGTGGTAAAAGTCAAGGGGTCTGAATACTTTCCCAATGCACTGTATGGCAAATGTACATCCTTATTTGGTGGGCAGCAGTCAGTGTGGTGGTCTCCAAGTCAGGTCTTGTGCTCTCTTTGACCAACTATTAGCTGGTGTACTGTAATTGTACTGTCTGCTTTCCAAAATACTTATGAATTGGCAGTTACTATAATCCCTCAAATTGCATATTATAATATTTTTTTTATCAATGTATAGTGTAACAAATGCCACCGGTGTGTAATGTGGGGGGTCAGTAGTATGACTACAGCACTGACCAGAGAACCTATGATACGCTACCGTCCTTTTTTATCTTCACCACAATTCATCACTCATAGACAATAGGTCGTCTATGTAGTACGGCTGAGTGTGGCTCCCCTCTGCTCTACTCTCTATTAGAGAGCCTCTCACGTAGACGCAGCGGAGGAACACGGAAACACGGCCACAAACACTCGGCGAGGTCAGCAGGGACCATGGAGAGCAATGCTCTGACCTTTGACTGACATAACCTCCTGTTAACCTCTCAATTAACCCCCGCGCCTAGCCCACCTGGCGATTGGGTGATGATGGCAGGCAAACCCGCTGCAAGCTAACAGAGATAGGGAGGACCCTTCCCTTTTGTCATTTTCTGCCTGGATACACACTGCCCAGGAAATTACCATCTTATTTCACTAATGCATTGTAAAATATTGTCCCCGGCCCCCGAAACGCCTTTGCTTTCTCTATAATCACACAGGAGTTCTTTCTTTCACTCTTTTTTTCCTCTTTCTCTTTTTTGAGAGGAAAATATGTGAAAACCCCAGGTGTGTAAGTGTGCGATGACCTTTTCACAAAGTCACCCACCTTTCCCGTCCTTTTAATCAGTCCCCCTCTGTTCCTGGCTGTGCGAGTGCCTGTAATGTCACAATTAAGACACATCCATTGTTTCTGTTTTCGGTCTTGAAATTTGGTGCTTCTTGGACCTGGGGTCATCTCTCAATATTAAATAACGTAAAGTGCCTTACCACCCCTCCTTTCTCTTCCTCTCTCTCTTGCGCTGTCTCCTTTCTCTCTTCTTTCTGGGTGGGATGGAATTGTCACTCAGAAAATGAATGTCTGCTGCCCTTAGCCATGAGAACAAATTTATACTGTCACTTTTTATTGCATAAAGGGATGGGGCTTTTAATGGTGTTTAGTTGCCTCATTTTCACATTAGAGGTAGGCTTCAGTCACATATTGATAAGATTAACCATACTGATAATTATAACTAATACAAGTAATTTGATAGGAACAAGAGGGTGGTTGCATTACATGGCAATTTGCCGCATAGGACCGTGTCTTCCAAATGGTCCTCTTCATTATGTTTAGCGTTAGTGTGTTTGTGCTTTTGTACTGCTGTCCTTTCAGCCCGTGAAAATTAAACCTCTTTACCTGGTAATTAGAACAGAGACGCAGCATGTTTGGTAAAAAGATACATCTAATGTTCCATTTCACTTATGAAGCTTGGGTATTATTTTATTCTCTGCCATGGCTAGGATCACCATGCAGCCCAGTGATGCACCTGCTCCGAACATCACATGTGATGATGCATAATGCAAGCAACGTCCTTTCTTCTCAGAGCCTGTGTCAAAGTTTGAAGGACTCCCGCTATTTAGGCTTGTAGCGCGGTATAAAAATAATATGAGGCAGATCTTTCGGAGGGGGTAAGCAAGATAGAGGGGGAAAAAAAGAATGGAGTTCAAGTCATGTCACTCTAAATTAATCTCCTCAGGTAGTGGCCCCATTAGGGTTCACACACGGGCCCGGTTTACTATGCAAATGGGGTCATTACCTGGAGAAGTTAATTGAATCTGACACAGGGCCAGAACGGTGAAGCCACGTGATGTTTATTTGCTTGTTATGAAAATGCTTGAGAATATGGCTTGAGTCTGCACACATGAAAATTATATTGATGAAAATATTGTGGAGAAGTCGGGTTAAAGGGATGTTTGAGATTAGAAAGTTTGCCTGTTTTTTTATTATCATTTTGATGGATGATTATTTATAGAAATGGCTAGATATTTGAACCTTTTATAGATGTATTTTTAACATAGTAGCGATTTGATGTATGTGCATTTAATGACATATGTACACTTTTATATTTAACATGAAATATTCCACCATCACCTCACACAGGATATCACTGTCGTACTTTACAAACAAATGTATTATCTTTTACAAAAATTACATTTTTGCAATTTTTCGAAACCACAGTTAACTACAAAACAGACACCCAGGAATTAAATGTAAATGGTTAGATTTGTATTCTCTTTTTTTTCTTTTGTGCAGCAACGTGTCATTCTACTCATACCCTAAATATTTGAAGACCCCCTTCACTAAAGCTTTGCTGCTGTACGAGGGCATCTCACTGTGCTTAATCTTTCTGTTACCTGGAGGCGCTGAAGACAACATGTAAAGACAGCAAGCGCCATGCGCTTACAAAGATCACGAGCTGAGCCCAAAACCTGCCAGATGAATGGGGAGCAGAGGTTCAAAGTTTCTGCCACTTGACTCTGTGAAGTAGGGTCTGACAACACCTGCCTGAGAGATTGAAAGGAAGAAATAAAGGAAAGAAAGCAAGGAGGGATGGAAGGAAATAGGGTAGACACATTGAGATGTTTTCAAATAATTTCCGCTCAAAGTGCCCCCCACCCCACCCTCTGTGGGTTGTATCTGTAAGTAAGCATGCATGTAAATGGACCATTTGTGTCAAGACCTGTCAGCTTGTTTCCTTTGTTTGGGGGGTGTTTAAGACTGGTGTGCTGCGGGCTCAGGCCTCTGCACTGCAAGTGAGACGACATACTAAAGTTGTACACTTTCAACTTTTTTTTCCCTTCCAAAGGTAATGGACCGTGGGAGAGGCAAATTGAGAAGGACGTGTGGAACAGAACTGCCTGTTTGTTTGCTTGTACACGGTCCTTGAACTATAAATTAGATGTCACCATTGTTACCTGTCATTTACTGATGTAGATGTGTTGTATTTTCTCCTCGGGTCGCTGGTTTGATTTTTTTGCTCTTAACATGACTTAAATGAACGGCTCCAACTTGCCTCCAGTCATTTCGTTGGGATTGACAGTTTGTTTGGAACGCTGAGTGCTTGCACCATTATACTCAGGTTATTTACAACCAGGTAATGCTGCCATGCTTGTCAAAGGTACGTAACTAACTAATGCAGACACTAATATCAGATATGTACAGCGCGGTATCCCTCAGGACAGTTGCCTTGGGCCGTTACTGTTCTCTATTTTTACAAAGGACACCTGTAAAACGTAAATTAAACACAGTCTCAAATAGCTGCCAGTCCCTTTCTAATAGCCCGGTATTGGCCCACGTTTGAGCTAATAAATGACTGTTTTAAATAAATGCTGGGTTTGAAATGGTTACAAAGTTTGTTTGATTTGTTACATTAAATAATTCAGTAATGACAGCAATAATCAGTTTTTCTCACCAGTGAGAAACTGCTAGCCATTGGCTGCTAACAGCTGAGAACTGCTAGCTAACTGGCAAGCACAAAAACAGTCAACAACTGGGGAGTACAGACCCCTAGAAATCATCAGATCGCCCTCTAGTGGCGAAAGTAATAATTTAAATTCACAGTCAAAGATGTCAGGTCAGCAGCATACCACCCTGCATCCCACTGCTGGCTTTCCTCTGAAGGTATGCAGGGTAGGTCCTGGTCGGTATCTGGATGGGAGACCAGGAAATGCTGTTGGGGGGGCCAGTAGGAGGCACTCTTTCTGGTCAAAAATAATATCCCAATACCCCAGGGCAGTGTGATTAGGGACATTGTCCTTTGTAAGGTGCCATCTTGCGGATGGGACGTTAAACGGGTGTCCTGACACTCTGTGGTCACTGACGATCCCATGGCACTTAACATAAGAGTAGGGATGTTAACCCCGGTGTCCTGGCTAAATTCCCACCTCATATCATAATGGCCACCTAAGCTTCCAATTGGCTCATTAACCCCCCCCCCCCCCTCCTGTAACTATGCCCCAGGTTGTTGCTGTAAATGAATGTGTTCTCAGTCAATTTACCTGGTAAAATAAAAATGCTGGAATTCAACAATGAACTATGCAAATAGCCTGTCTCTAAGCGCCTGTTGTGTTCAGTGATTTAAGCAAATAAATGTCTTGGCTATTACTGGAAGTTTTACAGTATGTATGCTGCTGATTGCACACTACACATCAGCACCTACAGCCAGTGAATTCATTGAGACTCTTAGCAAGGAGTTACGGTCAGTGTCCGAATGGGTAATTAACAATAAACTGGTCTAAAATACATCTAAAACCAAAAGCGTGGTATTTGGTTCAATGCATTCTCTTAGACCTAAACCTCACCTGGAGTTGTGAGTAAAGGGTGTGACCATTGAACAAGTTGAAGAAGCTGAACTTTTTTTGCAAATGTGTAAATAAATATAAACTTTGGCAAACTTCAAGCGGGCTGTCATGTGCCTTTTACTGAGGAGTGGCTTCCATCTGGCCACTCAACCATAAAGGCCTGATTGGTAGAGTGCTACAGAGATGGTTGTCCTTCTGGAAGGTTCTCCAATCTCCACAGAGGACCTCTAGAGCTCTGTCAGAGCCATTGGGTTCTTGGTCACCTCCCTGACCAAGTCCCTTCTCCCCCGATTGCTCAGTTTGGCTCTAGGAAGAGTCTTGGTGGTTCCAAACTTCTTCCATTTAAGAATGATGGAGGCCACTGTGTTCTTGGGGACCTTCAATGCAGCAGACATTTTTTGGTACCTTCCACAGATCTGTGCCTCGAAACAATCCTGTCTCTGAGATCTACGGACAATTCCTTCGACCTCATGGCTTTGTTTTTTGTTCTGACATGCACTGTCAACTGAGGGCCCTTTATATAGACAGGTGTGTGCCTTTCCAAATCATGTCCAATCAATTGAATTTACAGCAGGTGGACTCCAAGTTGTAGAAATTTCTCATGGATGATCAATGGAAACAGGATGCACTTGAGTTCAATTTCGAGTCTCATAGTCATAAGTATTCAGACCCTTTGCTAAGGTATTTCTGGTTTTTCTTTGTCATTATGCGGTATTGTGTGTAGATTACTGAAGATTTGAAAAAATGTAATCTTGCGGATTCCAGGAGAATGCTACCTGCCCCAATGCATAGTGTCAACTGTAAAGTTTGGTGGAGGAGGAATAATGGTCTGGGGCTGTTTTTCATGGTTCGGGCTAGGCCCCTTAGTTCCAGTGAAGGAAAATTTTAACGCTACAGCATACAATGACATTCTAGACAATTCTGTGCTTCCAACTTTGTGGCAACAGGCAATGCCCTCGTGTACAAAGCGAGGTCCATACAAAAATGGTTTGTCGAGAGAGGTGTGGAAGAAGTTGACTGGCCTGCACAAAGCCCTGACTTCAACCCCATCGAATTGGAACGCCGACTGCGAGCAAGGCCTAATCGCCCAACATCAGTGCCCGACCTCACTAATGCTGTTGTAGCTGAATGGAAGCAAGTCCCGGAAGCAATGTTCCAACATCTAGTGGAAAGCCTTCCCAGAAGAGTGGAGGAATGTTATAGCAGCAAAGGAGGGACAAACTCCATATTAATGCCCATGATTTTGGAATGAGATGTCCACATACCTTTGGGCATGTAGTGTATGCATATTGTGTAAAAAAAGAAAATAATAGTTTATCTTGGTGTCCTTCCAATATAGAATTCGTTTTTTATTATGAATTTAATATCTCACGATGTTCTTGTCTATAACTGTTCTGTACTTTGTCATGTATTTGTATGTTTTATGTGGACCTGAGGAAAAGTAGCTGCTCCATGTGCAGTAGCCAATGGGGAGCCTAATAAACTAAACTAAACACAGACAATGGCTTCTTTTTAAGATTGTTCTTAAAAATACAGTCTTCACTTTATTACGTAGCCTATTCAGATCACGCATTACTTTCCTCCCGTTTTTTTATTCAATAGTAAACAGGCAGAATGTAGAATAATTAACATTCATGTTGCTATGTAGATTCTTCGACCTACGAAGAATCTACATAGTAACATGAATGTTAATTATGTCTTCTCCCATATAAAACGATCACTATGCAACAATGCTATCAGGCTTTTAGAATCCTGACAGGAGGTGGAACATCATATCTAATGGTGTGTAATAACAACTTTTGTGTGTGTGCGTACGTAGATACACACCAGGCTGGCGTTACACCCCCCCCGAATAAGCCCAGCGGAGCGACTATACACAGGCTGGTAGTTAAGAGAGCGTAGTTTACCTCCTTCCATGCAGAAAAAAAACATGGGCGGATGGATAGAAGGTCTTAATACTTCCAGCCCTGTGCTGCTATAGGACTCAAATTTCCGCTTGGAGCAGCCCTCTTCACATTGAGTTAACATGACTGACAAGTGAAGTCTCATATACACAGAGGAAAGCACACACACACACAGCAATGTGGCTGCACATTCAGAAAGGAAGTACAGAGATTAATAAATGCCTATTATGGTTTTAGTTGAGATTCATTGTGATAATTGATCAGTCGGCGTATACCTATTGAGTCGTTTCAGATAGCACTTTTAACAATGCATTTCTAGTCTTTCAGTCTCGCTGTAACAGAGATACCACCTACTGTAGGCACACAGGTAGCATTCTACACCTGAGACTCTTTCTCAACTCACAGATGCATCGCCTTGATGTGTTTGTTTCCTTGTCAACCTCTTAATTGTCTCATCCGAAGTCAACAAGTACATCTCTGTTTACATCCATGTTTACCAACCATTCAGTAACAACCTGTCACTGTTACACACAATGGCTTTGTTTGTGATGGTGAAGTCAGCCCCATAACCTGAAGAAGGAATCTGCAGGTTTCATGCATGTGTAACCTAGGGGAATAATAATATGTGAGAAACTCTGCTGCCTTCACACTTGGGACAGACCTTTTTGTCACAACATACTTGATGAATATATACAGTGTTCTATGGCCCCATTAGTAGTACTGTGTTATAATTATGTTATTGTGAACTCTGTTACCCAGCCTCTTGCTTGATTGTTTGTCAGTGCTCTGCAAGTGTTAAAACTAGTTTCTACGTTAAGATACTTCAATTGTTGGTCTTTCATGACGTCATCTCTTTTTCAATTATGTATTTAATCATCTGTTAATCAGTACCTCATCTTAAAGTACTCTATATGTTTGCTGTAAAGTCCTTGACCCTTCAAAACAAACCAGTTAGTTTAAAACCTGGTTCATGCTTCTTTTAGACAAAAAGCTGCAGCTGCGGAGACCGTATTGTGGGGCGGAGAAGGTATCAGATATGTTCCAGGTGATGAAGTGTTGATATCTGCCCTTAAAGAATATGTGCCCTTAAAGAAGATGTGCCCTGAGGACATTCACACAAATGTGTCTTTCTCCCCTTTTTTTCCCTCACCCCATCCTTCGAAATTCAAACGCACATAACAAAGAGAAATATTCCTCATGTCTGCCTGGCAAGAATATTCATGATTCGACTTCCAGGTTAAAAATGTATATGCAAATGTACCTACATTAGAGCATGTGTGGTTGTTAATAAATTAACACGTGGCAGAAATAATTCAGTTTTAGCGTGATGCTCCTCGGCGCAAGCTGTCAGCTGTCGCATTGTTCCGGATTGAACGTGATGCTGAGGCGGCAACACAGTGCAGTGAACTGTGATGTTTTAGTGTACCTAACTCTTAACTCTCAGGGCTCAGTCTTTCTGACAGACACACACACACCCACTGAACTGTGATGTTTTAGTGTACCTTACTGTTAACTCTCTGCCTCATCTCCTGCCTTTTTGCATTAAGAATTGCTTAAGAAGGTATGATGGTGTAATATTCCCTTTTCTCTGAATGTCCTTATGAAGGCTTGTGTCTGGTTTCAAACATAGCATCCTACAGCCTTGTTCATGCACAAGCTATGCCTTTATGCAAAGCAGAATACTTTTGTGGATAAGCATCTGCAGCTGAGATTTGTCGCCAGTCCAGAGATATGTTTGTGTGTTCCTTAATGTTACAAGCGTTAATTTCACCAATTAGAAGAGTCAACGCATAGTGAACAGTAAGAGCTGGGTGTTTTTCCTCATCGGTTGCTGTGGCAGCCACACTAAGCCCCTGATTGTAGGAAGCTTTAACATCTTGACGTGCCAGCATGGTGTGACGCATGGCACTTCTCTTCTACATCTCCTCGCTTTCTCCCATCCCAAAGATTTACATAGTGGAATCCAGGGACTGGCACCGTGTGACAATCTGTTTGTGTAGCTCTAGGTGCAAGATGTGTTAGATGTCAAGTGATTCACTGTAAGTTTTTAATAAGCAGCATTTGTTCAATCTCCTGTTTAAACACTCCTCTTGCCTTAGCGACGTATCCTTAAAGACTATGGCCCTATCTTTTAATTAACTCTCTGGCTAATGTGCCACTTAATTGACTAATCAGGAGATTTTGTTTTCTCTAATTTACTTGAAAACTATCTCTGGTTAAGCTTTTTAATATCTGCTTGACGGGGACGGATACTTACCGGTGCCTCTCCAAAGGGGAAGGCCTGCTGTTGCAGGGGGAAAACAAAGTACAGTTAATTCCTTATCAAACTCTCTTGGTTCTGACACAGACCGCTAACAAGGCCTAGGTGTGCTTCTTGGGCATCTTTTCTTAAATGCCTGTGCCGTTTTTTAAAAACAAAAGCTTCATGTGCTATGCAGTGCTTGAGATTCTTGATATTGCACTGTTGTAGTGGTTTTGTCAATCTGATAGACCATACAGTTCCTTGTTGGATTGCATTTAAATGTTTTTATTATAGTTTCCTTTTACGATATAACAACAATGCAATTTAATTACATTTGGCATTAAACAATAACTTGACAGACATGAATATACAGAGCATCCGGAAAGCACCCAGACTCCCGCCCGCCCGCCCGCCCGCACCCCGCCACGCCACGCCACAGCCCCACTCCAAGACGGACCAAATAAAAAAACAACCTAATCCATTCAAGAACAAGGCTGCAACGCAACAAAATGCGGAAAAAGTCAGGGGGCGTGAACACCTCCCAAACGCACCGCACACACAAAGATAGAAAAGGAAACTTTTAAATTTTTCACCCACAATCCCCCCTCCCCTATAAAAACTATTACAACAAAAGGAAAAATGTTTTTTTTTTTTTCAATAAAAAAATCCCTACCCCTACCAGTTACCTATGTATGTCTAGTCTATCAGGCCATAGATTGCATTTTTCTGAGGTAGAAGTGTATTCTCTGTGGCTGGCAGTGAAACAAAAGGCTAATTCAATAGTAACTTTTTCCAGGGGTGTTGCCAACATTCTCTGAGAACATTACCCGGCAACCTGCGATTCCATTTAACGTTCCAGTGAGGTGTATGTATTTATATACTTGATGCATTCTGAAGTAGTAAAAATGTTTTGTCCTGAAAGACCTGTAACATTTTGCCCTAATATGTTTTGATTTCTGAATGTTTTTTTGTCGGTTTGAAATATTATGGGGCGGCAGGTAGCCTAGTGGTAGAGTGTTGGACTAGTAACCGAAAGGTTGCAAGATCAAATCCCCGAGCTGACAAGGCAAAAATCTGTTGTTCTGCTCCTGAACAAGGCACTGTTCCTAGGCTGTCATTGAAAATAAGAATTGTTCTTAACTGACTTGCCTAGTTAAATAAAATTCAAATTCTATTTACACTTTGTTGATATTCTTCTTCACCTTCTAAAGTGCTTGACATGTTCCCCTTTTATTGGCATATTTCTACTGTATTATAGAGCAGCTGGTAAAAATACCAATGACAGATTCCTGCGGACAGCAGGATTGTCGAGAGGCCCGTGAGAGAGCGAGACAGTCTCCTTTTATAGAGGAAATGTAGGTTTGGCTTAGTGTCATGTTGCGACATGCAAAGGTTGTGATTCAGTGGAAAAGTGGCATCACCGTTGTTTGATAGGATAGCAGAATGGAAAGGCCTGTAAACAATGACTCATCCTGCTGCTGCTAGCTGGGGAAAGAAGGCAGATCTCCTGTCTGTGCTGCTGCAGCCTCCAGTCCTCACAGAGTACAGGAGAGCAAAGCCAGGCCACACAAAGACAATCAGGACTCTGTTTACAAGGCTCCGTCACCCAGGGGATTGAGCTGTCTCTTTCACACACATAGACGGACGCACATACACACACATTCACATTAACACACTTTCATACACTGACAGTGGCGTCGTTAGGCCTGGGCTTTCGGGGCTGAATCCCCGGATGTTTTTGGTCCAGCCCTGAATGTTTTGATGGTCCAATAATTATTATAGTCATATTTTTTTATTTCAAGCTGTATGTCTGATGCAAGCTTCCATACCTTCACATCACTTGTGCAATGCAGTATTTACACTGGATGAAAATATAAACGCAACATGTAAAGGGTTGGTTTCATGAGCGGAAGTAAAAGATCCCAGAAATGTTCCATATGCACAAAATGCTAATTTCAACAACAACAAAAAATGGCACAAATGTAATTACATCCCTGTTAGTGAGCATTTCTCCTTTGCCAGGATAATATGTCCACCTGACAGGTGTGGCATATCAAGAAGCTGATTAAACAGCATGATCATTACACAGTTGCACCTCGTGCTGGGGGCAATAAAAGGCCACTCTAAAATGTGCAATTTATCACAACACAATGCCGCAGATGTCTCAAGTTTTGAGGGAGCAGGGAATTGGCATGCTGACTGCAGGAATGTTCCCCAGAGCTGTTGCCAGAGAATTTTATGGTAATTTGTCTACCATAAGCCGCCTCCAACGTTGTTTTAGAGAATTTGTCAGTACATCCAACCAGCCTCGCAACCAACCTTTTTGTGCATATGGAACATTTCTGGGATATTTTATTTCACTTCATGGGACCAACACTTTACATCTTGCGTTTTATATTTTTCTTAAGTGCAAGTACATATAAGTATATACAGTGCATTTGAAAAGTATACAAAGCGAGATCCATACAGAAATGGTTTGTCGAGATCGATGTGGAAGAACTTGACCAGCCTGAGCAGAGCCCTGAACTCAACCCCACCGAACACCTTTGGGATGAATTGGAACATCAACTGCGAGCCAGGCCTGATCGTCCAACATCAGTGCCCGACCTCACTAATGCTCTTGTGGCTGAATGGAAGCAAGTCCCCGCAGCAATATTCCAACATCTAGTGGAAAGCCTTCCCAGAAGAGTGGAGGCTGTCATAGCAACAAAGGGGGACCAACTCCTTATTAATGCCCATAATTTTGAAATTAGATGTTTGCCGAGCAGGTTTCCACATACTTTTGGTCATGTAGTGCATGTATAATACTTATTTTCTACATTGTAGAATAATAGTGAAGACATCAAAACTATGAAATAACACATATGGAATCATGTAGTAACCAAAAAAAGTGTTAAACAAATCAGAATTTATTTTATATTTGTGATTCTTCAAGTAGCCACTCTTTGCCTTGATGACAGCTTTGCACACTCTTGGAATTCTCTCAACCAGCTTCACAAGGTAGTCACCTGGAATGCATTTGAATTAACAGGTGTGCCATGTTAAAAGTTAATTTGTGGAAATTCTTTCCTTCTTAATGCATTTGAGCCAATCAGTTGTGTTGCGACAAGGTAGGGAAGGTATACAGAAGATAGCCCTATTTGGTAAAAGACCAAGTACATATTATGGCAAGAACAGCTCAAATAAGCAAAGAGAAACGACAGTCCGTCATTACTTTAAGACATGAAGGTCAGTCAATGCGGAAAATTTCTTCAAGTGCTGTTGCAAAAACCATCAAGCGCTATGTTTAAACTGGATATCATGAGGACCGCCACAGGAAAGGAAGACCCAGAGTTACTTAGTTCATTAGAGTTACCAGCCTCAGAAATTGCTGCCCAAATAAATGCTTCACAGAGTTCAAGTAACAGACACATCTCAACATCAACTGTTCAGAGTAGACTGCGTGAATCAGGCCCTCATGGTCGAATTGCTGCAAAGAAACCACTACTAAAGGACACCAATAATAAGAAGAGACTTGCTTTGGCCAAGAAACACGAGCAATGGACATTAGACCAGTGGAAATCTGTCCTTTTGGTCTGATTTTCCAAATTTGAGATTTGTTTTGGTTCCAACCGCCGTGTCTTCGTGAAACACAGAGTAGGTGAGCGGATGATCTCCGCATGTGTGGTTCCCACCGTGAAGCATGGAGGTGGTGTGGGGGTGCTTTGCTGGTGACACTGTCTGTGATTTGTTTAGAATTCAAGGCATACTTAATCAGCATGGCTACCAGAGCATTCTGCAGCTATACGCCATCCCATCGGGTTTGCGCTTAGTGGTACTGTCATTTGTTTTTCAACAAGACAATGACCCAACTCACCTCCAGGCTGCGTAAGGGCTATTTGACCAAAAAGTAGAGTGCTGCATCAGATGACCTGGCCTCCACAATCACCTGACCTCCACAATCACCCGACCTCAACCCAGTTGAGATGGTTTGGGATGAGTTGGACTGCAGAGTGAAGGAAAAGCAGCCAACAAGTGCTCAGCATATGTGGGAACTCCTTCAAGACTGTTGGAAAAGCATTCCAGGTGATGCTGGTTGAGAGAATACCAAGAGTGTGGAGAAAGCTGTCATCAAGGCGAAGGGTGGTTACTTTGAAGAATCTAAAATCTAAAATATTTTTTTATTTAATTTTTTAAAAATTGGTTACTACATGATTCCATATGTTTTATTTCATAGTTTTGATGTCTTCACTGTTATTGTACAATGTATAAAGTAGTAAAAATAAAGAAAAACCCTTGAATGAGTAGGTGTGTCCAAACTTTTGACTTGTACTGTATGTCACGTTTTTTGATATGTAAGGCCGTATATGGCCATATATTACTTTTCCATATTGGTAGCACAGAGCAAATATGGATATTCTGAAAAAAGTGAGCAGGTTGAGCAGGCAGCAGGGAATGAGGTGGAGAGGGCAGAACAGCAGCAGACTTAACCACATGAGGTGAAATAGCTATTAAAACAATTGTTTACTTTTACACTGCACAACAATGACAGGACAAGAGAGGAGGGTAAACAAAGACCGCAACAGAAGAAGGCAGACGAGAGACCACAATAGGCGGCACAAAGTGATGGAGAGAGGCAGAGGAATGGTTTGGGAGGTTTTGGCAATACACTGTAGATGTAAACTCAGTAAAAAAAAGAAACATCCTCTCACTGTCAACTGCATTTATTTTCAGCAAACTTAACGTGTAAATATTTGTATGAACATACGATTCAACAACTGAGACATAAACTGAACAAGTTCCAAAGACGTGACTAACAGAAATGGAATAATGTGTCCCTGAGCAAAGGTGGGGTCAAAATCAAAAGCAACAGCCAGCTGCATTAAGTACTGCAGTGCATCTCCTCCTCATGGACTGCAGCAGATTTGCCCGTTCTTGCTGTGAGATGTTACCCCACTCTTCCACCAAGGCACCTGCAACTTCCTGGACATTTCTGGGGGGGAATGGCCCTAGCCCTCACCCTCCGATCCAACAGGTCCCAGACATGCTCAATGGGATTGACATCCGGGCTCTTCTCTGGCCATGGCAGAACACTGACATTCCTGTCTTGCAGGACATCACGCACAGAACGAGCCGTATGGCTGGTGGCATTGTCATGCTGGAGGGTCATGTCAGGATGAGCCTGCAGGAAGGGTACCACATGAGGGAGGAGGATGTCTTCCCTGTAACCCACAGCGTTGAGATTGCCTGCAATGACAACAAGCTCACTCCGATGATGCTGTGACACACCGCCCCAGACCATGACGGACCCTCCTCCAAATCGATCCCACTCCAGAGTACAGGTCTCGGTGTAACGCTCATTCCTTTGACGATAAACGCAAATCCGACCATCACCCCTGGTGAGACAAAACTGCGACTCATCAGTGAAGAGCACTTTTTGCCAGTCCTGTCTGCTCCAGCGATGGTAGGTTTGTGCCCATAGGCGACGTTGTTGCCGGTAATGTCTGGTGAGGACCTGCCTTACAACAGGCCTACAAGCCCTCAGTCCAGCCTCTCTCAGCCTATTGCGGACAGTCTGAGCACTGATGGAGGGATTGTGCGTTCCTGGTGTAACTCGGGCAGTTGTTGTTACCATCCTGTACCTGTCCCGCAGGTGTGATGTTCGGATGTACCGATCCTGTGCAGGTGTTGTTACACGTGGTCTGCCACTGCGAGGATGATTAGCTGTCCGTCCTGTCTCCCTGTAGCACTGTCTTTGGTGTCTCACAGTACAGACATTGCAATTTATTGCCCTGGCCACATCTGCAGTCCTCATGCTTCCTTGCAGCCTAAGGCACGTTCACGCAGATGAGCAGGGACCCTGGGCATCTTTCCTTTGGTGTTTTTCAGAGTCAGTAGAAGGCCTCTTTAGTGTCCTAAGTTTTCATAACTGTGACCTTAATTGCCTGTAAGCTGTTAGTGTCTTAACGACCTGTAACGCCCTGGCCATAGAGAGGGGTTTTTGTTCTTTATTTTGGTTAGGCCAGGGTGTTACATTGGGTGGGCGTTCTATGTTCTTTTTTCTAGGTTGGTTTGTTTAGTTGATTTTGGCCATGTGGCTTCCAATCAGGCACAGCTGTAGTTTGTTGTTGCTGATTGGGAGTCACACATAAGTAGCCTGTTTTTCCTTTGGGTTTTTGTGGGTGATTGTTTCTGTCTAGTGTTTTCTGTTTTGTTCATGTAGGACCAGACAGGACTGTTTGCTGTCGTTTCTGTCGAGTATTTTGTTTATAGTGGTTCATTTGATTAAATCTTTAAAATGAATACACATCCTCCGCTGCATCTTGGTTTTCTTACGATGACAGCCCTTACACGACCGTTCCACAGGTGCATGTTCATTAATTGTTTATGGTTCATTGAACAAGCATGGGAAACAGTGTTTAAACCCTTTACAATGAAGATCTGTGAAGTAATTTGGATATTTACGAATTATCTTTGAAGACAGGGTCCTAAAAAAGGGCAGTTTCTTTTTCTGCTGTGTTTATGTGTTCCAGAAGTAAGGAGTGTTTTAGAGTAGAGACCCCGGTAGGTATCCTAGTGGTTAGAGCATTGGGCCGGTATCCGGAAGGTTGCTGGATCAAATCCCATAACTGACAAGGTACAAATCTGTCGTTCTGCCCCTGAGCAAGGCAGTTAACCCACTGTTCCCTGAGTGCCGAAGATGTGGATGTCGATTAAGGCAGCCCCCTCTGATTCAGAGGGGTTGGGTTTAATGCGGGAGACACATTTCAGTTGAATACATTCAGTTGGACAACTGACTAGGTATCCCCCTTTCCCACAGTAGCTACTGTAATTACATACTGGCAGTGTCTGCTATGGAAGGTGTAAGTTACCTGAATGTATTGTATTATAATTTTTGTATTATAATATTTGTGGAAATATAACTGAAGATATGAATTGATATTTGTCAGAATATTATACCTGTACCTGTATAACCCCCCATTGTAAAACTGACAAACAAAATAAGTTGGTCACCAAAAAAAAACTTAGTAGATATTGTCTCTCAATGTTCATCTCAAAGTGCACCAAATTCATGCTGTAGAAATACTGTTTTTCTGCAGTGGGAGAATGCCCCAGGACCCCCCTACTGGCTTTGGCCTAAATCCCCAATGTCTTCTAATCCTAGAAACGCCCCTGTGCATGGATAAAACTCACTTCTACGTATACATTCATAAAAGCACACAGACAGTCATGCATAAACTCGGTGAAAGAAGCCACCATACACACACACACAGATATGCAAACAGGAAAACACACACATGAACATACAGAAATCGGATAAATAATTAAACCTCTTGTGGCGGCCTTCTCTCAGAACCACTGTGATACATTAATTGGGTGAAATTAGCATGAATTAAAGCAAATAAGTGTAATGTAATTTATTACTGATCAAGCGTAGTTTAGCAGTGGAAGGCTTCCGATTTCCCTCCAGATTGCTTTAACAGCTATAATGCATTTCTTAATTTACTCTGTGAAAAAAAAAAAATCAGAGTTCATTAAGCACCAATATGTTACAATGCTGCTCCCCTGAGCACCCGGCTACAAAAAACATTATGCAAATCTCCGCCAGTGCGTTCTCAGTATGTAAATAGCTACTAACACTAGTGTCAGGTCTCGGTGGAAAGATTTGTTAGTGGAAAACCCTTTGTTTCTATGCCCATGCGTTGTTTATGATACTCTGGTCTGGATGGAAGAAAACAAGGGTTGTTATGTGGACTCAAGGACGTAGCCATATTATGACTGTCTAGTAGTCTACCCCACTGTACCTGATCCAATATTGATTATAGTTTAACTTCATACAAATTATATTTGACAATAGCACCCTGTGGTCCGGCCCTGTCTCCGTGTTTACCCCGCTGTATTGTGTTTGTGGTGTAACCTTAGACGTTTTCCAGTTCACATGCACTCTAGTCTAATTAAAATACTCTTGAGTGGGTGAATGGGCTGCTTTCTTCATCCTAGCTGGGAGAAGAATATGTGCGAGAGCAGTCCACCGCTTTGCTTCCTCGGCCAAACCCTGAAACGGAAAAAGTCATTTTTAAGAAGGGAAGTTCATGTAGTTAAGCAGTGATACAAGGCACAAAATAATCCCTCTGAGCTTTCAGTTGGTCATCTGTTTACACTCATGTACTTTTCCGTCCCAAAGCGCTAATGTTTACAACCTTCATGGGACTTCTCATGCTCAAAGTCCAATTGAATTTCTCCAAAATAATCCATACACCACTCCTGTGCCAATGTTGACTCCAAACCGACTTTTTTGTTTTTCCCATGCGTGTACATGGGGAATTGTTTCCTGTTTTGGAAAAAGCAGTACAGAGTTGTCAATGATATTACGTAACACTTGAAACAATAAGATCCTCAATACAGTATGATACAGCCCAGATACAAAGACCTTTCCTGCCAACAGTACTGCACATGTTGTCTTTCCTTTAGTAGAGAATAGACCGCTAGATACATGCTACAACAGCAGGTCCTGTGCCCTGTCACTGACTATCTCTGTGATGATGAGTCTTATCGTCAATGTAATCTTTCCTGTGGGGAAGACTTAAGCACAGGCTGCAAATTACTGGAATGGACCGCTATTGTTTTCCTGGCGTGGTGTCACAAGGTGATATTGTGTGATATTGCCTCACCCTACGAGAATCTGTAGTCAAATGTCTACTCTTTGCTGATGATCTGGTGCTTCTGTCCCCAACTAAGGAGGACCTACATCAGCACCTAGGTCTTCTGCACAGTTTATATCAGACCTGGGCCCTGACAGTAAATGTATTTATTTATCTAACCTTTTATTTAACGAGGCAAGTTGGTTATGAACAAATTCTTATTTACAATGACGGCCTACCCTGGCCAAACCCGGACGACGCTGGGCCAATTGTGCACCGCCCTATGGGACTCCCAATCACGGCCGGATGTGATTCAGCTTGGATTCGAACCAGGGACTGTAGTGACGCCTCTTGCAATGAGATGCAGTACCTTAGACCGCTGCGCCACTCGGAAGCTCCCGAAAAAATCTCAGGAAGACAAAACCTATGGTGTTGCACAAAAAGGTCCATTTGCCAGGACCACAAATACAAATTCCATCTAGACCCTGTTGCCCTAGAGCACACAAAAAAACGAGCATGTAATGCCTGAATACTTATGTACAGTGCATTTGGAAAGTATTCAGACCTATTCACTTTTTCCACATTTTCTTACATTACAGCCTTATTCTAAAATGTATTAAATAATAGTTTTCCCTCATCAATCTACACACAATACCACAAAATGACAAAGCAAACCAGGTTTTTAGCAACAAAAAGAAAAGATACCTTATTTACATAAGTATTCAGACCCTTTGCTTTGAGACTTGAAATTGAGCTCAATTGCATCCTGTTTCCATTGATCATCCTTGAGATGTTTCTACAACTTGATTGGAGGACACCTGTGATAAATTCAATTGATTAGAAATGATTTGTAAAGGCACACAGCTGTCAACATTAGGTACCACAGTTGATAATACGTGTCAGAGCAAAAACCAAGCCATGAGGTCGAAAGAATTGTCTGTAGAGCTCCGAGACAGGATTGTGTCGAGGCACAGATATGGGGAAGGGTACCAAAGAATGTCTGCAGCATTAAAGGTCCCCAAGAACATAGAGGCCTCAATTATTCTTAAATTGAAGAAATTTGGAACCACCAAGACTCTTCTTAGAGCTGGCCACCCTGGCAAACTGAGCAATTAGGGGACAAGGGTCTTGGTCAGGGGGGTGACCAAGAACCCGATGGAGCTCCAGAGTTTCTCTGTGGAGATGGGAGAACCTTCCTGAAGGACAACCATCTCTGCAGCACTCCACCAATCAGGCCTTTATGGTAAAGTGGCCAGATGGAAGGCACTCCTCAGTAAAAGACACATGACAGCCCACTTGGAGTTTGCCAAAAGGCAGCTAAAGGACTCTGACCATGAGAAACAAGATTCTCTGGTCTGATGAAACCAAGATTGAACTCTTTGACCTGAATGCCAAGCGTCACATCTGGAGTAAACCTGGCACCATTCCTATGGTGTTGCATAGTGAGGGCAGCATCATGCTGTGGGAATATATTTTTCAGCGGCAGAATCGAGGGAAAGATGAACGGAGCAAATACAGAGAGATCCTTGATAAAAACCTGCTCCAGAGCTCTCAGGACCTCAGACTGGGGCGAAGCCATGACAACGCAGGAGTGGCTTCGGAACAAGTCTCAATGTCCTTCAGTGGCCCAGCCAGAGCCCGGACTTGAACCTGATCGAACATCTCTGCAGAGACCTGAAAATACCTGACAGAGCTTGAGTGGATCTGCAGAGAAGAATGGAAGAAACTCCCCAAATACAGGTGTGCCAAGCTTGTAGTGTCATACCCAAGTCTCAAGGCTGTAATCGCTGCCAAAGTTGCTTCAAACAAAGTACTGAGTAAAGGGTTTTGAGTACTTATTTCAATGTGCTATTTCAGTTTTAATTTTTTATACATGTGCTAATATTTCTACCAACCTGTTTTTGCTTTGTCATTATGGGGTATTGTGTGTAGATGGATGAGGGGGAAAAAACGTTTAATCCATTTTATAATAAGTCTGTAACATAACAAAATGTGGATAAGGTCAAGGGGTCTGAATACTTTCTAAATGCCTAAATATCAGTGCCACAGGTAACTTCCTCTGAACTATCTGAGAGACAGGGCAAGAAGGGCCTTCTACGCCATCAAAAGGAACATCAAATGTGACATACCAAGTAGGATCTTGCAAAAAAATAAGTTGAATCAGTTATAGAACCCATTGTCCTTTATGGTTGTGAGGTCTGGGGTACGCTCACCAACCAGGAATTCACAAAATGGGACGAACACCAAATTGAGACTGCTAAAATTGTAATTTTTTATTTCACTTTTATTTAACTAGGCAAGTCAGTTAAGAACCAATTCTTATTTACAATGACGGCCTAGGAACAGTGGCTTAACTGCCTTGTTCAGGAGCAGAACGACAGATTTTTACCTTGTCAGCTCGGAGATTCAATCTAGCAACCTTTCGGTTACTGGCCCAAAGCTCTAACCACTAGGCTACCTGCTGCCCCAATATGCTCAGTAAAACACCAAATAATCCATGCGGAGCAGAATTAGGCCGATACCCACTAATTATTCAAATCCAGAAAAGAGCCGTTAAATTCTACAACCACCTAAAAGGAAGTGATTTACAAACCTTCCATAACAATGCCATTACCTACATAGAGATGAACCTGGGGAAGAGTCCCCTAACCAAGCTGGTCCTGGCGCTCTGTCACAAACACACAGACCCCACAGAGCCCAGGACAGCAACAGAATTAGACCCAACCCAAATCATGAGAAAACAAAAAGATAATTACTTGACACATTGGAAAGAAATTACCAAAAAACAGAACAAACTGGAATGCTGTTTGGCCCTAAACAGAGAGTACACAGTGGCGGAATAGCTGACCACTGTGACTGACCCAAAGTTAAGGAAAGCTTTGTCTATGTACAGACTCAGTGAGCTATTGAGAGAGGCCGCCGTAGGCAGACCTGGCTTCCAAGAGAAGACCGGCTGTGCACACTGCCCACACAATGAGGTGGAAGCTGAGCTGCACTTCCTAACCTCCTGCCAAATGTATGACCACATTAGAGAGACATATTTCCCTCAGATTACACAGACCCACAAGAAATTCGAAAACAAATCCAATTTTGCTAAACTCCCATATCTATTTAGTGAAATACCACAGTGTGCCATCACAGCAGCAAGATTTCTGACCTGTTGCCACAAGAAAAGGGCAACCAGTGAAGAACAAACATTGTAAATACAACCCATATTTATGTTTATTTATTTTCCCTTTTGTACAGTACTTCAACTATTTGCACATCGTTATGGCACTGTATATAGACATAATGACATTTTAAATGTCTATTCCTTTGGAAATTTTGTGAGTGTAATGTTTATTGTTTATTTTACTTTTGTTTATCTATTTCACTTTATTTGGCAATGTAAACATATGTTTCCCATACCAATAAATTCCTTCGAATTTAATTTAATTGTATTACTCAATAGAACAGTGGGGTGGGTACTGTAGCCACTAGCGGTTCTGGGCGGGGGGGGGGGGGGGCAGTGCCCCTGTGACAACAATTTTGGACCCCCTTGTGGCCCCCCTAAATGTGGAGTATGAAATAATTTTTACATAACTAATTTTTGCTATCGTTATTTTTTTACATCCGTTATTAGACAGTGGCAACGCGGAACATGGTCTTTTGCCTGCTAATGCCTGCAATGCAGTGAAGAAAACGATATGACAACAATAACGTCTAATGTAACTGGCCCTTCTAACAGTACAACTGGCCCCAGCTTGGCCCCCCCAGTTGAAATGGTCTAGAACCGGCACTGACTGTAGCTCATCTCTCTCACTCGCGCTCTCTCTCTCTGGAACGTGTCACTTTGAAGAGTGTTATTTCAGTCAGAGGAGACATGGAGGCTCTTTCATCTTGTGACACTTCATCTGTTCTCTCCTTCCTTATCTATGTCTGAGGGGCTCTGAGAGGTTACGGCTAATGAACCTCCGGTCCTTCCTCAATACCCCTCCCATTCCCGCCTTTTCTCTCTCTCTCTCTCTCTCTCTCTCTCTCTCTCTCTCTCTGTCTCTGTCTCTGTCTCTGTCTCTCTGTCTCTGTGTGTCTCCGTCTCTGTGTGTGTGTATACAGTACCAGTCAAAAGTTTGGACACACCTACTCACTCATTTTTACTATTGTGTACATTGAAGCCATCAAAACTATGAAATAACACATATGGAATCATGTAGTAACCAAAAAAAGTGTTAAACAATTCAAAATATATTTTCTATTTGAGATTCTTCAAAGTAGCCACCCTTTGCCTTGACAGCTTTGCACACTCTTAGCATTCTCTCAACCATCTTCATGAGGTAGCCACCTAAAATGCATTTGTGCCTTATTAAAAGTTAATTTATGGAATTTATTTATTTATTAATGCGTTTGAGCCAATCAGTTGTGTTGTGACAAGGTAGGGGTGGAATACAGAAGATAGCCCTATTTGGCAAAAGACCCATATTATGTCAAGAACAGCTCAAATAAGCAAAGAGAAACAACAGTCCATCATTACTTTAAGACATGAAGGTCAGTCAATGCGGAACATTTCAAGAACTTTGAAAGTTTCTTCAAGTGCAGTCGCATCAACCATCAAGCGCTGTGATGAAACTGTCTCTAATGAGGACCGCCACAGGAAATGAAGACCCAGAGTTACCTCTGCTGCAGAGAATAAGTTCATTAGAGTTAACTGCACCTCAGATTGCAGCCCAAATAAATGCTTCACAGAGTTCAAGTAACAGACATCTCAACATCAACTGTTCAGAGTAGACTGCGTGAATCAGGCCTTCATGGTCGAATTGCTGCAAAGAAACCACTACTAAAGGAGAACCAATAATAAGAAGAGATTTGCTTGGGCTAAGAAACACGAGCAATGGACATTATACCGGTGGAAATCTTTCCTTTGGTCTGATGAGTCCAAATTTGAGATTTTTGGTTCCAACCGCCGTGTCTTTGTGAGATGCAGAGTAGGTCAACAGATGATCTCCACATGTGTAGTTCCCACCGTGAAGCATGGAGGAGGTGGTGTGATGGTGTGTCCGTATGTACCATTACATACCAGTACAGGCATTTGATATGGTGATTTTGAATTTGAACCCAGTAATTCAGTGATTTCACTTGTCAGAATATTGGTAAGTGTGCAAATTAACAAGGTGTTGCTCAAACCAGAAATACATGTAAAAGGATACAATTAGCAAATCTGACAGGGATATGCAAATCCATTCATCTGACAATAAATTGCTTTCAAAACAGTAATGTATTTATTTGTGCACTGTACATGAGTGTACATTTATGATGCATCTGCATCTATTTTTTTTACACTTCTCTGAATCTCCCCTTCTCTTCCACATGACACCATTGCTCATCCACCCTAACAGAGAAGCATATGTCTGGGTTTGTTCTCCACACAGAGAGCCTGCAGTTTTGTTGTGAACGGAGACAACAGGAGAGGTTCAGGCGAGGTGACACACATTAAGCTGTTCCAGTGTGTATGTGTTTGCGCGCGCGCACCCGTGTGCATGCTGATGGGAGATCTTCAAAGAGTCACAGTCCCATCCTTCTCCTCCATTTGATCTTGTGACAGAATGCCAAGGTGTCACTCCTGCTTTGCCCCTGTCTCTTCTTTGTGGCCCTGCCAGGGTATCTGTTTATAACAATGATCTACTGTAGCCTCGTGTTTGTGTGTGTCTGATGGGAGCTTTTCAAAGCAGACAGAGCCACTGACTCAGTCACATCTCTCTCTCCTCTATTTGATCCTGTGACAAAATGCCAAGGTGTCACTCCTGCTTTGCCCCCTCTGTTGCTCTGCCATCTATGAGTACTTTTTTATAACAATGAGCTAGCCTTGTCGTGTGTGTGAGAGAGCTGATAAGTGAGTGGCTTCCTATAGTAGGAGTGACAAGATTAGACGTTAGATGCGTAGGGCCCTTTCTCTGTAACAGCTTATGCCATTAAAACCAGTGTGTGTGAGTGTACAAGACCTCTATCTACCAGCTGCTGCTGGATGCTGAAACACGAACAGAGTGTGAAGCCCTAGGTCTAAACCCACACGGCCAGATGGGAGATCTGACAAAGGCACAAGTAACAGGCAAACGGGGGGTATAGGGTTTAGATACGCCGCCTGTCCACCTTAATGTGCTGGACACAATGAGTATGTACAGTGCAGGGTTGTAGGCTGTTGTGTACTACTACTGGGGAAGTCACCCAGGCCTTGTCAGCTCTGTACAAGTGGAGAGACTCGTACTGGACAAGTGGATTAGGCTTCATATAGAGCTACTGTAGTGTAATGTCAAAATACCTGTTTTGTATAAGGGGGGGACCTGACGCTTCTTTGAGCAGTGTGGCATGCAGCCAGTTGACAGTCAAGGCTGTTTTCTCTGCTGTATCCCAATAGACCTCTCTTCTTGTCTTGGTATGTACTGCTGATGTGTTTGTGTTGTGCTGTGTTGGTATTGCCTCCCTCCCTGTTTTGAATTAGAGGCGTTCACATTTAACCCCCCTGGGAAACATCAAGAGACTAAATGCCAGTCCCAGGCATGCTTGTTTGGGTAATTTACTCTCAAATGAGTGTCATTTCTCGTCTCCAGGTGGTCCTTCTGCCATGTCTAACATACATACAGGCATGGAGGCTTTGATGGCTTGGCTACACCTGAGAGATTTGCCCAAATGTGTGTCTCGTCTCATATTTTCCCAGAAGTGTTTTCGCTCTGGGGTTGTTTACCCGTAAATGTTTTGCGATTCCCCGAAGCAACTCGAGTGTTTTTATGAGGAACATTGCATTTTTTTCTATTTATTTTCTTCTCAATGGTTTGGCTGGCTCACCAGCCTTCTCACCACGGCTCACTCTCAAAATACAAAGTTGAGTTCCCATTAACCTTGAAATCCCCATGAAGCCCACAAATTAATGCAAAAAACACACCTAGACACCTCCATGACCGCCACCTAGTATAGACACACACACGCACACGCACGCACACGCACGCACACGCACGCACACGCACGCACATGCACATCCCTACACATACTGGTGTCCCCTGGAATAATATGGAAATAGTGGTCCTTTCCTTCCTGTCCCTGGCCCTTGTGATCCAACCGTCTGTTTTCCATAATTGCACTAACACTAGCCTGCATGCTAATTGCTGTGGGCCCCCTGTCGCCACATCATTTACTTGGCCTGCTTGATTGTAGAATTTCATCAGCTTGAAGGGTTTGTATTTCATGCTTGCTTTAAATTCTAATGCTCTGTGGGATTGCATTGAGTTTACAGTATGGCTATGAAATAAATCCTGCGGTGTTATATTTCCATGGTTTATCATATGGTATTTTTTCTTCTTCTCTTGTCGGCATCACAAGCTAGATCTGTTTTATTGTTTTGTTTTACTATCAGAGTGCGGTTTATGATGTTGACAATGCCTGACTGAACTTCAATCAATTGTAAGGCTTTTTGTTTTGTCTGTAGTCAACTCAGCGCTGCAGCCACTCCGGTTTTACCCCGCGATGAAATATCAAAGAGTAAAATTGATGAGATGGTGTTGGAGGTCTGGTCTGGGTTAGGTTTTAGGGACTTTTTGGAGTTAGAAGGCATCACATGGTATGTTGCCCGCCTGGCTTGATCTTTCTAGATGGCCTTTTTGATGTGATGGTTACGGGACAGCATTGATACAGAATGAGGTGAGCTCATGTGTTGCAATGCAATCAAAGGCCAAATAAAGTTATTTCACATTCTGAGAGGTCCAGTTGGTCCTAGACTCTACACACGGTCTCTTAAACAGCCTCAGTATGGCCGTCTCAGTATGACAGTCTCAGTATGACAGTCTCAGTATGACAGTCTCAGTATGACAGTCTCAGTATGGCAGTCTCAGTATGACAGTCTCAGTATGACAGTCTCAGTATGGCAGTCTCAGTATGGCAGTCTCAGTATGACAGTCTCCACACCCTTACAGATTTATCAAAAGCAAAAGTCAACAGTATACCATAGTTTTGTCTTTTGTTAGTGCTATTTTCATTTCTATAGTTACCTGGTAGTCAGAATAAAGCCAATAACTGCAAAATGTGACATTTCCCAAAGTAGTGGCTTTTAGAAGTGGAGGGCACTTTTGTGGTGACATTTGTTCATCTGAGCAAAGAGACAAGGATGTGTCTCTCTCTCCCCAACACACACACACACATACGCACTCCATCTGACATGCGGTGCCATTTTATCCCCAATCTGGAGGTCTGTCTTGGTGTGTAACAAGACAGAGCAGCTGACATGAGACCTGCTCATGCCTCTCCTCCCTCAACTCTCCTAACTCTCCTGCCTCTCCTCTCCTACCTCCAAATGCACAGCAGCAGAATAATGAAGCCATTGTGGTCACGTCCAAATTCCTCACCCCACAGCAGCATTCTCAGACGAATGGAGCCCACTGTTGGGGAATAACGCTCCTGTAATGGAAGTAGAGAGAGAGAGAGGACGTAGGGGCTGATACTGGAAACGGTTGTTGGATGGTGGTGTGTGTGTGTGTGTTTTCTTGTTAAATCACACCAGTTATGCAACACATCTGGCCAAGGGGACAGACTGGTGGTAAATATGCCTCGCTGTGTGTGTGGTTAGCGAATAGCTAAGTTAGCACACCGTACAATGCTTTACAGTCCTGTCCATGTTTGCCATTTAGTATCTGGGCCGCAGTCCCAAACATGATTGGGTTCACTGGTGTTCCTGGGTAATTCTCTGAGATCCGGCCAGTGTTCCCAACTGTCTCCTCCCATAAAAGGGACTTTGAGAGCCCCTGGTGTCTTCACTGTGACCTCCTCAGTGTATAGGACACTACCACAGAGGGAGGCTGTTGGGAAGGAGGGAGGGATGGAGAGAGAGAGAGGAGGAGGAGGGGGAAGGACTCCAAACTCCACCAACTAAAATGAACTATCCCTTATTAGCTGTGGTGAAGAACTAAGCTACGGCTGCACTCAGGGATGGTTTTATTTATGTGCTGATAGACAGTACAGACTGCATGCATCAGTATTGTGCTCCATAAATTAAAGTGCTTTCCTATGCCTTTTCTACCATGTTCAATCAAACAAGAAATAAAAAAAAAGAAGAAATACACCAGATATCAACTCAATTATAAATATTTATAATCTACACATTTTAAAAATCCTGTCAATCATAAAACGAAAGACTAGGAGGATAAGCTTTTTGTATCTGTCGTCCGGATGCTGGATGATTTGCATGCCACAGAACTTGGCCAACCATTTTGTTTTGACTTTGCATGCGTGCTATTCGCAGTGCAGATTAAATATAGAAGTTTTGTTCTCGGAGAGAGAGAGAGCGTGGTGGTTCTTTTTTCACACAGCAGTGAGTGTTGATGCTGATGGCGATTCATTATTGAACAGGAAATCGTCTTACCATGGCGTGAGTTTTGTTATGTGTGCTTTGTTCTTGTCATCCATATTGCAGAGTGTCTTTGTCAGTCAATGCAGTAAGATCTGTGTGTGTGTGTGTGTGTGTACGTGTGTGTGCGCTTGCCACAGACTCTTTGCAGCAGTGTTTGTCAGTTATGAGTAACTGTCCTCAAAAGTTCTTGTTTGTCATTAGATTGAAGAGAAGTGTGTGTGTGTGTGTGTGTGTGTGTGTGCGTGCGTGCGTGCGTGTTTGTGCATTAAAGCCATAGATGCTAGTCCCTCAGATTCCGTCTGTTTGACTGACATTATCATCTTCAAAACCCCAGTTGAGGCCTTGTCATATCTACTCACAGGTTTCATGCTATAGTTGTACAGTAGTTTCACTGTGTCTATTTAGACCTAGCGACAGACAGACATACAGTAGAGACAGCATTGCCTATTACACAGAAAGTCTGGAGAGCCTGACAGAGAGCCTGACCCGACACATGGCTCTTCAGTAGTAAGACTGTGATTGTCAGCCGCGCACTCACTTGACTTCCACACGCAAGAATTCAAGTTTATTTAGAGAGTACGGCGTGTGCGTGCGTGTCAGGAAGGCGAAGTGGCTCTTGCGAAAGGCGGCTTGTTGTGTGTGGCTTTCTCCCCTGATTTCATGCTTTGCTGATGGAAAATTAGGCCCCCGCGTATCGCTGAATGAAGAGGGGTGGGGGGATCGCTGCTGTTATCGCCTCAGGACACTCCACCCGACAACAAGAAAACGAGAGCGAGGAGGCTGTGTCACTGGCTGCTAATACACTCTAAACAATAGGATGTGCACACGGAATCCCAACGTGGTGCCTTAGCAAGGAGCTTCAAAATACATCTCCCCTCTTCTGTCTTTAAAAAATATATATATATTCTTCTTTTAACAGTGTTATAAACCACCAGCTGCCAGTCTGGCATTTTGAAAAGGCCGCTAAATGTATTTTGCTTTTCTGATGTGATTTGAATGGCATGTTGAAAAGTTGGTTTGCATTCTCGTCAGGGCTTTTTTTTGTATTTGAGGCCAATGAAGCTCTAAGGATAAAGTACTTAAAATACTGCAGGCACTTCACTTGACTTGTTTGGTTGTTCAAAGATATGGTACAGTACCCTCCTAGTTGAAATGCAGTCTTCGCTGTAACAATTGTGAGGAACATTTTGAAGCCAAAATAAATCTATGGTTTAGTCTTGTTATGTAAGCCTATTTATAAGCTGGCTATGTTTACTATATTTATGATATACAGGCATATCTGAAATGTTTTCACTTGTAACATAGCTGTACGTGCTCTCTCTCACACAGAGACACTCACTCACTCCACTCATTCACTGAACACTCAAATCACTCACTCACTCCACTCATTCACTGAACACTCAAATCACTCACTCACTCCACTCATTTACTGAACACTCACTCACTCCACTCATTTACTGAACACTCACTCACTCACTCACTCACTCACTCACTCACTCACTCACTCACTCACTCACTCACTCACTCACTCACTCACTCACTCACTCACTCACTCACTCACTCACTCACTCACTCACTCACACACACACACACACACACACACACACACACACACACACACACACACACACACACACACACACACACACACACACACACACACACACACACACACACACACACACACACACACACTCTCTTCTTCCATCTAATCATTTACTTGTGTTTCCTTCCACTTGGACCAGCTAATTAACAATAGGAGTCCTGGCCACCCATAGGACACACAGAACAATAACTACAGTGAGAACATCAACATCTGGTCATGAGAACAAACAATGCAATATGCATTTCAAACAGGAGCTTTATTGATTCAACATTACATAAACATGTTGGCTACGTGACATGTACATAAACTGTCTTTAGCCATTACCAACTGGCTTGTCCAACCATACACGTTCCCAGAGGTTGATGCTTTCCATCCCTCAAGTATCATCTGTTTGGTCTTTGTTCCCTGTGGGACCAGTAACTTCCTAACCAGCGTGATCATGGAAGACTCTACCCTGCCGCATCTGGCCAGCGGCATTCCAGTCTGGGTGAGTAGATAACGTGTCATTCACACTGCGGTGGAAGGTTAACTCCCGTAGTTCATCTTCACTGGCGCCTACGCTCGGTTTCTTTCCCTGCTACGTCACTTCTTGTGGATAAAGCCTAGAGTTTTCCCTGAACACATCACCAGACCAGGAGAAACTACAGGCCCTAGAACTTGAGTGACTATAGTGTGGTCTGGAAAAACTCCACCCACGGGGATTATGCACTATGGTGCAAGCGCAACACATCAGATTATTGTTTACTCAATGTGTCAATGTGTTGGACGTTATGTCCCTATTGAATTCAACATAAAGAAATAAATACGTGAGTGGGGAGAGTGGGAAACAGGGTGCAGGGGAACGGTAGAGATGGGGCACGGCAGGGTTGAGATGTATAAATTCCCCACACACCTGGGAATGCTCAGCACAATGACGCACACAACAGAAGCCAGGCTGCCCTGCGCTGGAGCCCGGCCAGAGGCTGGCCACGTCTGGACAGAGTTTCCATGAGGAGGGGCCTCCAGCCTGCTCCAGCTCTGTGGAAGGGCCCGAGGTGGAGGCTATCACAACACCACCTCAACCTCATATCATGGCCGGAGAGGAATTACCATGTGAGAGAGAGGGAGGGACGGAGGAAGAGAGAGAGCGAAAATGATGGGACTTTAATTATGAATGTATTACTTTTTTTTTGCGTAAAGGAATTTAACTGATCAGATTATACAGGAAGCAAGGGAGTACGGAGGTCTTGCACACTTTGCCCGGTGTCTAAGTCTACTGTTAAATCCATATTCATAGTTATAGGCTAATATTTGGTGTAGAATGTGATTTCACAAGCAAATCAAGTTGAAAAGGACTTTTGAAGAAAGCGGGGAAAGACATTCTAACCTTAAAGGCACATTTGTCTTGGAGCTTGGACTTAATTACAATGACTTTACAACATCCAGCTTGACTTGAGCCTCCCTCCCTCTCTCCCTCCCATCCAGGCAGAGCCAGCCAGCCCCCCTGCCAAGCAACCCACTCCGCCCCTTCCCTTTCCCCACCGCCACTAGTCCTGATAAATTACTTCTTCCTCATCCCCAGTCAGAGAGAGAGAGAGAGAGAGAGAGAGAGAGAGAGAGATGGACAGATAGACATGTATAGTGCCACCACTGCATGCAACTGCACATTACATACACTCCCCTACGTATTTATGTGGACAGTGAAGCTAAACCCTTTCATTTTGCTCTATACTCCGGCGTTTTGGATTTGAAATCAAATGTTTGATTAGGCGACAGTACAGACTGTCACCTTTTACATATTTGTTTTACCTTTTATAAATTAAAGCACTTTATGTATCTCGTTTTCCCATTTGAAGGCATCATAAATATTTGGAAAATATCACTTATAGTTTATTAAATTTAGTCAAACATTTTTTGTATTTAGTGCCATATTTCTAGCACGCAATGACTACATAAAGCTTGTTACTCTACAAACTGGTTGGAGGCATTTTCAGTTTGCTTTGGTTGTGTTTCAGATTATGTTGTGCCCAATAGAAATGAATGGTAAACAATGTATTATGTAATTTTGGAGTCACTTTTATTGTAAATAAGATTTTCTGAACACGTCTACATTCATTTGGAAGCTACATGATTACGGATAATACTGAATGAATCGTGAATAATGATGCGTGAGAAAGTTACAGATGCATAAATATCATCACCCCAAGAAAATCCTAATCTCCCTGTTATTGGTAATGGTGAGCGGTTAACATGTTTTGGGGGCGTGATCTGTGTGTATCTTTCTCACTCATCATTATTCATGATTCATGTATGATTATCCGTAATCATGGTAGCATCCACATTAGGCTAATGTAGAAGGGTAAAGAAACATGTTCTATTTTTATTTACAATAAAAGTGACTCTAAAATGAGACGATGCATTATTTACCATGACTATTTTTTTATTTACCATTTTAGGAAATTGATTTAAAATTAAATACAGAAAAAACTAATTTAAATAAGTATTCACACCCCTGGGTCAATACATGTTGGAATCACATTTGGCATCGATTACAGCTGTGAGTCTTTCTGGGTAAGTCTCTTAAGAGCTTTGCACACCTGGATTGTACAATACTTGCACATTATTATTTTTTTAATTCTTCAAGCTCTTTCAAGTTGGTTGTTGATCATTGCAAGACAGCCATTTTCAAGTCTTGCCCTAGATGTTCAAGCCGATTTTCAGTCAAAACTGTAACTAGGCCACTCGGGAACATTCAATGTCGTCTTGGTAAGCATCTCTAGTGTACACTGAGTGTACAAAACATTAGGAACACCTTCCTAATATTGAGTTGCACCCCCCTTTTCCCTCAGAACAGCCTCAATTTGTCGAGGCATGGACTCTACAGGTGTCGAAAGCGTTCCACAGGGATGTTGGCCCATGTTGACTCCAATGCTTCCCACAGTTGTGTCAAGTTGGCTGGATGTTCTTTGGGTCGTGAAAAGCTGCCAATGGCTTCCTGGCCATCTTCAACATCTATCTTCTCGTGGTCCCTCCAAAGCCTGGAGCAGCGTGGGTTCCGGTCCTAGGGGCTGGGGTCGGTGGTGTTCTGGGTGCAGAGTAGTTTGAGTGGGTGTTCGTGGCTGGATGTTTTTTGGGTCGTGGACCATTCTTGATACACACAGGAAACTGTTGTGCGTGACAAACCCTGCAGCGTTGCAGTTCTTGACACACTCATACCTGTACGCCTGGCACCTACTGCCATACCCTGTTTAAAGGCACTTCAATATTTTGGCTTGCCCATTCGCCCTCTGAAAGGCACACATACAGTACACAATCCATGTCTCAATTATTGTCTCAAGGCTTAATCTTTCTTTAACCTGTCTCCTTCACTTGGATTGAACAAGTGACATCAATACGGGATCATAGCTTTGACCTGGATTCACCTGATCAGTCTACAGTATGTCATGGAAAGAGCAGTTTCTAATGTTTTGTCACTCAGTGTATAGTTGGCCTTGTGTTTTAGGTTATTGTCCTGCGTAAAGGTGAATTTGTCTCCCAGTGTCTGTTGGAAAGCAGACAGAACAAGGTTTTCCTCAAGGATTTTGCCTGTGCTCAGCTCTATTCCGTTTATTTTTCTTCTAAAAAAAAACTCCCTGGTCCTTGCCGATGAAAGCATACCATTATTATGATGCAGCCACCACCATGCTTGAAATTATGAAGAGTGGTACTCAGTGATGTGTTGTGTTGGTTTTGTCCCAAACATAACACTGTATTCAGGACATAAAGTTTGTCACATTTGTTTCAGTTTCACTTTAGTGCCTTATTGCAAACAGGATGCATGTTTTGAAATATTTGGATTCTGTACAAGCTTCCTTCTTTTAGGTTAGTATTGTGGAGTAATTACAATGTTGTTGATCCATTCTCAGTTTTATCCGATCACAGCCATTAAACTATGTAACTGTTTTAAAGTCAACATTAAACCTCATGGTGAAATCCCTGATGGGTTTCCTACCTGTCAGGCAACGAGTTTGGAAGGGCACTTGTATCTTTGTAGTGACTTGGTGTATTGATACACCATCCAAAGTGTAATTAATAACTGCACCATGCTCAAAGGGATATTCAATGTCTGCTTATTTATTTTTTTCATCTACCAATAGGTGCCCTTTGCGAGGCATTGGGAAACCTCCCTGGTCTTTGTGCTTGAATCTGTGTTTGAAATTCACTGCTCAACTGAGGGACCTTACAGGTAATTGTATGTGTGGGGTACAGAGATGAAGTTGTCATTCAAAAATCATGTCAATTTAATCCATTTTAAATCCAGCCTGTAACACAACAAAATGTGGTAAAAGTCAAGGTGTGTGAATACTTTCTGAAGGCACTTTATGATAAACATTACAGGTTGGCGAAAGTGCACAGTGATCTTGATGGTCCTTTCCAATAAATATTGAGGGTCTTATTCTGGTGACATGGTGATCGATGCTTGACTGCCGTTTAACAAATACAAATATACTCACTCTTACCCATAATAGGCTCATCATGTAAACTAGCCTACCCACGCATCCTACAGTATCTGCGAGTTGTTGGCTAAAGCGCACGAGTAGGCACATTTGCTATTTAACACAACCAGTTTTGTCACAAAACTATCGGTAGAGTAGAAAGTGCGATGGAAAAGGAAATGTTGTGTGCACTACTTCATCATTCACTGATTTTGTTTCATCCGCGACAAGTTCATTTGGTGGAAACACACCACTGGTTGGAAAATGCGCATATTTTCTTTATGCGAAATTTTAGAACATTCGCATGTAAAATCTGTTACCTATTGTGTGCTACGAATATGGGACCAAATACTAAACTTTGGACAAAATGTAATGATACAGTACTTAAGACACCTTCAAATGGGTGGACTAGATACATAAAGTGCATTTATTTCTAAACGGTAAAACATATGTATGGAAACCCCCTCGAATAAAAGGTCACATTCTGTACTGTCGCCTCATATAAAACATTTGATCTCAAATCCAAAATGCTGGAGTTTTGAGCCAAATTAAAAGTTTTAGCTTCACTGTCCAAATACATATGTAAGGGAGTGTAAAGGAATGCAGCAGAAGTAGAGAAGAGAAGAAATAAAACGATTGCCCAGCACTGGGTGCGAACTTGTGATTCTCAGAGCCGAAGCACACTGCTCAGACCACTGTGTGTGTGGTGTGAGGTCAGCCCCCTTCTGTACTCCCTGTTCACCCATGACTGCGTGGCCACACACGTCTCCAACTCAATCATCAAGTTAGCTGACGACGCAACAGTGGTAGGCCTGATTACCAACAATGACGAGACAGCCTACAGGGAGGAGGTGAGACCCTGGCGGAGTGGTGCCAGGAAAATAACCTCTCCCTCAACATCCTCAAAACGAAGGAGCTGATCGTGGACCACAGGAGACAGCAGTGAGAGCATGCGTCCATCCACATCGAAACATGAAATGGTCCCTTCACACAGACAGTGTGGTGAAGGAGGTACAACAGCGACTCTTTAACCTCAAGAGGTTAAAGAAATTCAACTTGGCCCCTAAAGACCCTCAGAAATTTCTACAGATGCACCATTGAGAGCATCCTGTTGGGCTGCATCACTGCCTGGTAAGGCAATTGCACCGTCCGCAACCGCAGGGTTCTCCAGAGGGCGGTGCAGTCAGCCGAACGCATCACCGGGGTCACACTGTCTGCATTCCAGGACATCTACAGCACCCGGTGTCACTGGAAGGCCAAGAAGATCATCAAGGACCTCAGCCACCCGAGCCACGGCATGTTCACCCCTGCTACCATCTAGAAGGTGGACAGTACAGGTGCACACATACACATACGCACATAGGCAAGTGCACAGGCAAGTGTGTGCACACAGTCAGTGTCAGCATTTGTCATTTGCATGCTGTACTCTATCCGTTTCCCACCCTTAGAGTCACTTTCTGACATGAGTTGAACTTTGATTAAGTGTTTGTAGGTAGCGCCTCAGGCCCTGTCTCTCACAGATAAAACGCAGACATCGTGGTGTGTTGTATGTTTTTGTGGATTTCAGAAGCTCAGCGGGTTCAGATTGTTTGAATTTCATTCCGCAATTTAATTTATTTCCTCCCCCTGCTTGTTTCTACATGAATTTTCCTAAAAGTGTCATTAACTTCCCTTGCATTCATATTGTGTAAATGAGCTGAAATGAGCCTCATCTACACTCTCATCTAATTCCTCTATTCTTAAAGTCAATTACAGATCAGATCGGAATGACAAAACAAATCAGTATTTAAAATACATTTAATCTCATTCATCATCTGTATCAAAAAATCTGTAGGAATGGAATTGGGGCCACAGATTAGAGTTAAAAACTGGTGCCCATGTTTGACGGCACGCCACTCTCTCTAACTACGCAGAAATGCTGAGCTTCCCACTTAATAGATCTATATTCATTTTCAAATGAGTTGATTAGCCAGCACAATGTCATTGGATTCAGGGGCCCATTACACATTTATGATAGTAAATTACTGTACATTTACAATCCAAAATGAAATTTCATGAGGAGGGGATATTGAAAAAAAAAAAGGAAGCTGTGCTCATCTCAGTAGCCATGCCTCATAGTCCTTGTTCCCTCTCTCTCTCTCTCTTGGTAAACACATTACATCAGCGCCCCCTGTGGTTGAATGAGGAATTAACAGTGGTGGGGGTATGGTACTTTTCTCATGTTTGCTTGATGTCAGTTTTTTTTCTACTGTTATTAAACCACATCAACATTGTTGAGGTTTACATTTCGTTCCACTTTCTAAAAGTTTTCAGTGAAATATTTATTTCTATGTGTCTGTGTGCTGTTGTGAAAGTGAGGGAAGGCAGGTGTGCATAGCTGGGAGAAGATGGTGTGTGCGTGTGCATGCGTGTCACTATTTCTGTGGTACAGCATATCCTTATGACAACGCCTCTCTAGTCCTGTCACAGCCCAGCGCCGCACAGCCACAGCTGTGTCCCCACATCCACATCAATATTTGATACCTGCAAATTTGTGATGACACACATTAGGACAATTAGGGCCAACTTTTGGTTGTAATCCAATCTTTAAGGAGAGATGAACCGGTCTGCCTGCCTGCTCTACACTCCTGCCTGTTCATTCCACAGCCCTCTGTCTCTAAATAATTCATCATCCAATCAATCACTTTCTCTTTGTTTTGGACCCCAGTGTCTGAGATGAAACGCCGGCTGCCAAAGCTGCTTTGCTTCATCTGAGGGGTGGAAAACATGATCTGCCGAGATTACAAACTCACCCCCAAAAAACACCTAGCAAGAACTCCAGCATCCCCCTGCCGGGTCCCACAGCCGCATCGTTAGGAATAACACACACACACACACACACACACACACACACACACACACACACACACACACACACACACACACACACACACACACACACACACACACACACACACACACACACACACACACACACACAGATACACACTCTCTCTCTCTCTCTCTCTCTCTCTCTCTCTTCAGAGTGCCACGATGTTGAAGCATTTCTGTCTGACTCTAATTTGGGAACAAGACGACAATACCTCGTCTGGTTATGTTAACAGCCAACCTTAACAAGAAGTATTAATTCTTCCATTAGGAGAGCTAGAGACAGAGCAGAGCAGTCAGTGTCCCATGGTAGTCGGTGGTGAGGGAACCTCAGGGAGGAGATGAGACAAAGACTAAAATATACAGGAGTTCTCTTGGTTATCATCGTTCACATCCTTTTACTGGGAGCTGTGTGATACATGATATAATACTGGTACGTGTATGTATGTGGTGCTACAGTATCTCTCTGATCTCTCCTATGGAACTACTTGATAAAACCAAGAGCGATTTTGTTTTATCTTATCACACAATGCCCATGTACTGGACATCAATAACATATTTCAATCTGCCTGTGTTCTCAAACAATCTGCACTCTTTGGTTGACAGAGTGAGATTTCATAGCAAGGATTCTCTATCCCAGGTTTAGCCTGATTGCCAGTGATTTCCCTGACTTTAAGTTTGACATCTCCCAGCTTTCCGGTGATGGGGGATTTTATAAGGAGCTCTATTGTCATCTTGTGTATCGGCAGCATCAGGTCCTCTTCTTGGCATTATAACTGTTTCTCTTTAAATGGCATCATGCCACTGCAGGCTGTTCTAAAGTATTGCCTGGCCTACTGTATGATCTCCCATCTGTAACACTGCGTCTTGGTTAGCTCATCTAAAGGGCCTGTCTCAGTCTTTAAGCCTGCATGGAGTCAGCTTTAATAGGGGGAAATGTCTTGGACAAGTGATTTGAAGATATTTTAGCTTCAACCGTTTGGAGCTCTCAGCAGGTGATGACGGTGTCTTCCTTCCCCCTTTTGATGTCAAACAACACAGAATCGCATTGAGTGATAGCTTCAAATGCGGGAAAGAGTGAGACCTTATTCGGTGTGAGAGGCTCCTACTCGAGCTACATCAGAGGATCTGACATCCATTATGGCAAGGAAAGACAAGTGTTTGAAGAAGGAATTCGAGGACGCACACAAGTGTCATGAATTACAACGTAACGTTTTCTCTCTCTCATTTTTTGTTTTAATAAGGTGGTTGAAACCAGGTCTGCATGAACTCCAACAGGAGGGGAATATTAAGGAATATTCTACCTAGTGTGGTTGGTCTCCTGTGCCTCTATCAGGGGAAAGGAAGTTAGACTATACGGTATAACGTAATAAGACTCCGAAAGATGTTTACATTTAGCAAGTTGGTTCATAACTTCAGCCACTATCACAGCCTAGAAGCCAAACTTTTAGCCGTCGAAGATTTGACAGCCGACGCTCCAAACCTGGTCCGTTGTTGTGAAAGTACTGATCCAGAGTGAAAACTGACCCTGACACTACCACAACACTACATCCACCACAGCGCAGAAATAGTTGTGATGAAATAGAGCATTGGGCCCCCTCTCATCCAGTCAGCGGACGTCTAGAGACGCTGATAAATAGCAGCGGGGATGAAGACACATTAGCTGTAAACGGCACAGGCACTGTAAAAAGAAAAACAGCTTTATTTATCTGCCTGGCAGGCAGATACATTACAGAGACGGACGCAACACTAGGAGTAAATAAAACATACTGGCAATATAAAATAAAATAAAAAAAATGGGAAGGAAGGAGGTGGAGGGCAGGAGTGTGTCAGGCAGAGAGCTGAAGGATCACTCTGGGTCTGGTAATCATGCCCCGTAGGGCTGCAGTGCCAAGCGGATACACTGAACGAGCGAGCGCTTGTTTGTCACACAGACAGAGATACATACACGCACCCACCCACCCACCCACCCACCCCAAGTGCATTGTGTGTAATTTCAGATCCACTTCTAGAAATGAATTGGCCACACACCAGAGGGAGCAGGACCGAGTATACTGTACTCCCAGAGAGGCATCTGTTTTTACTATTGTTGTTGGCTTTTAAAAGATGCCTGAGAGACATATATTTTTTTAAATTGGCATTTCAAATGGCTTCGGCATGTGGCTTCGGCATGCATGCTGTCAAGTTTCACGGTTGTAAGATATTTATAACAATTAAAGATTTAATTGTAGAAAATATTTAGTTCATTTATCTAAGTGTAATATAAACTGGAGCAAAATGTCTCAGTCTGTTTTATTAGAATGTCATTAACCTAGTTATAATTAACCTCCTTGAATAATTAACCACGTTATTATGAAATGAAGCAAATAATTGAAGCAGCAGAGGCTTAATTTATAATTTGACAATTTCCTACCTTTTCCCCTTCCTTGTGTTTCTTAGTCTTTGGGTGAGAAAAAAACATTTAACAGTAACGACCTTAATGAATGGAGAGAGCCTGGTGAAAAAGGAAAGGAAGAGTTATCTTAAATAATGGTCTCTGTAGTCAGTCCTCTTTGACAGGCTGGGCCTCCCCAAGAGACCCTCAGTCTGCATGTCTGTGAAGCAGCTAGGCCCTTCTCACAGAGAGCTGAGAGGACACTGGGGAATCCTATGGAGATTGTGCTTCACTCTGCTCTGTGGAAAATACCCTCACTGCCAGTCAGTCCGCCACAGTATATGTTACATAGTGGCTAAACAAGGTGATGAATGTCATCTCAGTTGAAGGGGTTTATAAAACCATTGAGAGCAGAGGAGCTCATCTGGACTGAGGGGCGAGACTGCATTGGAATGATAGCTGGCTGTGCTCAATGTCAGAGGAGATTTTAATCTGGTTGGAACCCCAGGAACCTGGCCCTGCCATCTCAGACTTAGAGACAAGTGCAGAAAAACAGGCTCTGCTTTTTAGCGTTGATTCAAACCTATTATCTCCTTCCAGGTGGAAAATGAGACATTCTGTTTTTCCTGTTGAGGGCCCCTTTTTTTATTATAATCATTTTTTACAGTTCAGTTGGTATCAGATTGAGTCGAATGTTTGTTTGGTGAATCACCGTTCTATGTATGTCAGTTATGGTACATAGAAACCAACCCAGCCAGGCTTTCTGATCACTGAACAGACACTGGTGTCTGGTCTCACTGTCTCAGGCTGGCCTTTTGCTTTACCCATCAGCTTGTATTTAAAGAGACTCAAGCTCATGTATAAACCAGATGCCATATGCTCTACTTGACCCTCTCGATCCCCCTGATCACCATGCAGTATGGCAGACCAGGTTTCCCTGTCTGAAGGTGAGAGTGGTCCTCCTCCAAGCTGCTTCGTCATAGGCCTCGGCGGGGTCCCTTTTGGAAGGACAGACGTTTAACTGCCACACAAAACTGGATGCCTCGTTGCTTCTTCAATCATTCATGTGACAGTTAACAGGCTATAGAGGCTAATGATTTTATGTCATGTTCGGGCCCCGTCTGTAGCCGAGTATTACATATCGGCCAGCGATGGACACATCGACTACTAAAATGGCCCCATTCCCGGCGCCCATCAAGCCCACAGCTGTCTCTGAGTGGAGTGAAATATCTGCTCCCCTGCGCTACGTTGCGTGTACTTTCGCCGCATTCTGGTCATCGGTCATCCTCCAGGAGGGTATAATGTTAACGTTAACGATGGGAAAGAGGATTTCTGGCAACATGCATATATCGAGACAAGGTGGGATCTACTTTGTCATCGTAGACTAGAGATGATAGCATGGCCTTACAGAGGATTTATCTTTGGTTCAGCGGGAAAGACAGAAACTAAATGGTGTTGAATTGAATTTGAGGCGCTTCTACCACCGCCTGGACATCTCACACTGTTTGTGTAACAGGCAGACACCCCTCTTGACAGTACTGTACACAGATTTGACCTGCTAGAGTTGCAGACCTCAGCATATTCTCTTCTTGAAGCCAATGCGCTCCATCTGTTATTCACTAAGGCATCCTCCACATATAGTATCTATCCTCTCCCACATCAACATTGTTTGCTCAATGGGTTTTTCCGCTGGCACACCTTGCTGGAAGTTGTGTGAAACTCTGGAGTATTACTTATTCAAAGGGTTTCCTGTATGCTGTTTTAGAGTGTTGGAGGTGAAAAGGTCAGCGTGTTTGGTGGAGGGGAGATGATGCTGGGCTGCCACTGTCACTGTTGCTCTGACAGGAGAGGTGCATCAAAACCCTTTTCAGAGTTCCCCAATTATTTGTTACCAGTCCAGGGAGGCACTGGGAAGATCACATAGCGAGAGGTGTCTGTGTATAATGTAATGTGTGTCTCTGTTTGTGTCGGTGGCAGGGAAAGTGTCACCTGTTGTGGTAAGGTTCTGTTACTATTGTGTGAGCCTCCGTTTAAAAGGATAGTTCCTTAACTGTCTGTGTTTCAGTATAATCTGGTGGTAAACATGATAACAACCGTAAAATAAAATCACCTGTGGCTGCTGTATCGGTCTATCCAATTAATTACAGGAAATATAATATGTCACACACACACACACACATACTCTCTGTACCACAAAACACACACTCTTTTCTTAGCAAACAGTCATTACGAGCACCAACGTCTTCCAGTCTTCACGCCTCTCCCTGTAGACAAACCAAACTTCCTACACTTTGCATACAATATTCATACAGTGTGTGTGCGAATGAGGCTTCAAGGTCTGGTCATTTGAAAGCCCTGGCAATCACTGATTGTCTCTTGTCCTTATAAAAGAGAATAATTCTCTAACATGCACAGAGATGGTTCAAAACAGACTTTTTGATGGCTGACACTCCCAGTCACACAGATGCTTTTTATGTGTCTGACTCATTAATAACCCAGCACCCTGGAGAGAGAGAGAGAGAGAGAGACGGAGGAGAGAGAGAGAGGCTGACTATATGCGGGTAGCTTTCAGCGTTTGAAATGTCAGGTGTGATTTTGGGGCTGTGATCTTCAGAAAACAATGTTCAATCACCGCGGTCGCGCCGCTATTTATCGTTCCCCGCTCCCTTTTTTTTGACAAGCCCTCTGTTTCTGTAAAGTGGTAGCTTGTTTTTGAGTGTGTCGAGAATGTAAAAGAGTAAAGTCAGGAAGGTGGAATTCCCTGCCGTTTCAGATGTAAGCTCCTGTATTCCCAGTGTAACACAAGAGCAACGTAGTGAACATTTTAATTCAGACATAATAAAATAATGCTGAAGTTCCCAGCAATTTTGTGTACACACTCTTAGAAAAGAACACATTTTTGTCATATTTTACTGTACAATGTTCTAGCTTCAGTCTGTTTTCTTTTATTATTGCACATACAGAAGAATAATAGACCAACATTTGCATATCAATATTTTTCAGTCAACATCTGCTTAGTTTCTTTATTTCTTCTTATTCTTCCGTTGGAAGCGTAGCGCGCGCGCGTATGTGTGTGTATAGCGTTTGAGAGCATATGAATGTAATCTTGTGTGTCGGCTGCCTTTTGTGTGCTGTCTTGCTTTGTGACTGTTTGTGAGGAATTAGACGTTGGTTTGTGTTTAGGCCTCTTAGGGGTTTTCTGTATTAAAGCTTAATGCTACTTCCATGCTAATAAGCCGTGCAGTTTGATGAACGCAGTGAGTGCATGTTTTGAGTCTGTATTATATGCAAAGCAGCAGCATCTTATCTACGTAATGCAAGCGTATTTATGAACCCTTAAGCTACAAGAATGTTTTTGAAAGGGAGTGAGTCTGTGGACGCGGGATGCATCTTTAAGATGCTAGCTAACGCACAGCAAGGGAGGGAGAGTAATTGAGAATCGTGGCAAGCTTTTAGTCAGCATATTAAATGTGTCAACTCATAAAGTAAAATGTTGTAAATGCTTTTAATATTTATGTTTTCCTATTTGTCAACCAACATTTTCATAACAAATTCATGACGAAAAGCTCTCAAAGGCTTGCTAAGGGAATGCTTTGTGCAGCACATCCATTTTTTAAAAGACACCATCCATTTAGGCCTCATCATCAAAGATTTGCATTCTCCCCGACTTTGAAAAAAATATAAATATTTTTGTTTCATACATTTTTTAACTCGTCACCAATAAAATATCACCCCTAAGCTAACTAACCCGTATGCTCAAGAGTAATTTCTTGTTTCTTGTTGAAAAACACTAATGGACTTTTTTGTCAGTTCGTTTACTAAATAATTAACTCTTATACAATTATGTACAAATGCAAAGATTTGCATTATTAAACTATGATTTGTTTTTCACATCTTGATCTTCTTCAGTAGCAGTGTTTCTTAAATAAATAAAATGTGGCCCTGGCACACTGTGTCACATACAGTGGGTGTATGTAGAAAGGTCTTTGAAATCTGCCGTTGGCAGTTATACTCTTTGCTTCTTAAATAATCCTCTGTTTCTAATTGCATTTGTGGATTTTACACTTCTTTAGTCTAAAGGTAATCTCAGATGCATGTCGCTTTTCGTTCTTCAAATCTCAAGACGTTTCCAATTAAACGAGCGTCAGAAATGGGAGTTTAGACATAGAACACAGACAGGTTACACTGCCCCTGAAATCGACTACTACTGTTGATGTCGTTCACAACGGTTATGATACTTTTGATTGCTGGGGATCCATAAAGATGAGATACACTGACTAGCTTATAGGACATTGGCAGATGGTCAACCACACTGCCTCACTGTCCTCTTTAGATTATATCACCATCCACCCACCTGTGCTCCGTCCCATATTCCCCATATTCCCCAGCTTTCATAGGACCAATGGGGTTGGGGGAAGCATATAACCTAGAGCGAGGGTGACCTCCGTTCATATAAACCCTGTTCACGAGCATGTCACAGATGCAACGTGGGAAAATGTAGAAAACAGGTTTCATATGAAATCCCCAAAATGTGTACACTCACATTCTGGGGGTCGCGGGGTGAGGAAACAGAATGGGTGTAAGGTTTCTGCGTCCCCTCTGTCACATATGAAAGGACAACACTAGGGTAGTGCAGCTAGCTCGCAACCCTGCCAGATTATGTCTGCGATTTGGCACCCTCAAGGGTATTTGCATGATCAATTAATGGAATATTTAAGGACTTAACGTATGCAAATGTTCTCATACAGGATATCCATCTACACCTCACAGCATGGTTCCTATAGTTAATTGGTATTTTCATAGAGCAGCAGGAGTTGCTACTACAGTACTATAACGGTCTGTGTTCCCTGTGTATGTCCACTCTCTGGTCCAGCCCTGACACGCCTCTCTCACAGTTACACAGGAGCTGAGCTGAGAGCTCATTCACTGTCGCTTTAAGATGAGTCCCTCAATGAATATTCAGATCTAGAAGATGTATATTCGGGATGTATAAGCTGACCAACAGGTCATATGTAATGGGTATGTGTATTTTGGTGTGATGTGTCGCCCCGGGTTCTTTGGGTCTACCTGGGGTATTAAAGTAATCGTTGTTGAGGATGACATTGAGTCAGGACCAATAGGGTATTGCCTGAGGAGCCTATGGACATAGATGTTGCTAGAAGCAAGAGACCTCATGTTACTTTAGTCTAGACTAGAGATCAAGGGTGCTGTTGCTGATGTGTTTCTAAGAGTTAGGTAGTCAAACTGAGAATTCACAGTAAGGCTTTCTCACCAACTAAAAGAGGGAAATCGTGTTGCTCAGCACTGTATGTAATATTGTGGTTTTGGAGTTATTGTATGAATAATATTATGCTAGAGTTTTACTGGAGTTCAAGCTTATATGTTAGTTTTGCTTCTGTGAAAATCCCAGACGTCTCAGTGATACTAGGGCCCTGGGACGGACTGAAACCAGAAATCGGTCCGGGCATTTCTAAGACACCGGCCCATTTCTTTCCTAGAGACCCCCACAGCGGCCAATTTTTTTCCTCTCATGGCCCGGACTGATTAATGATCATTTTGCACAATTTAGTCAGGCCCACTGGGCTAAAGATGGACCAGCCCATCTGGAATTTGCAAGAATTGCCCTATGGCCAGTTTCTCTGCTAGGGGACACATACTGTAAGAGAGACTCTATTTCTCTCTCCATTGTAATAGTGCACTCATTTGTGAAGTGGATATTGGATATAATATCCATTAAGGAAAGATACAATAGGAGAAATACTAGATAATATAACTCTTACTGGGCCTGGTTAACAGGGAGACAAATAGGGAAAGGTGTTTGTTGGGAACCATCCGCCCCCCCTTGCACAGAGACACAGACATCTCAGACGTCCTATTCCTTCCACATAGTTAACCTTTTCATTAAACCACATTGCGTAATTATTGTGAGAAGTGGCAGCATCCCTCTATTGATGCTTAATTAGCCAGTTAATGTTGTTACTGTGCGCTGCAAACCCTTCATTTGTCTTGCTTAAGGAGCCGCTCTCTCGCCATTAACGGTGAGGAAATTGAGTTTGTTATTTATTGTAAAGGGAGAATATGTGGTTATGTATGTGGTTATTAACTTTTAATAAGCTCCTATTTATACGCAAGTCGCGTTGATGGCTGGTGATGACTTTATTTGTTTATTATAGCGCGCTGTGGAGTGTTCGGTTTAAATCATATGGACCGCGAATGTAAACCATGTTATTTGAGTTTGCTTTAAACGTATGCATCAAACAGATTGCACCAAGAGGCCTTCAGTGCAGATGTGGCATTTGGCTTGGAGATGAGATGACGATATAGCCTATCCACACCAACCATACATGAAGTTGCAGTCAATTATTGATCCTTGCAATATTCCTCAGCACTTAACCTTTACACTAGTTGAATGGGATATGAAGTCTGTTTATTGAATGTGTACTTTTATGTTCTTCTCTGGTGACAGCCCCTAATCAATAGTCTCTCTCTCATTAGTTGTGGGGCCCGCTAAGAATATCCTTACCACTGAACTCTATCTGCTGGTTAGAAGGAGGCCAGAGACTAGTGTGTTCCAAATGGCACCCTATTCCCTATGTAGTGCATTACATTTGACCAGGCCTCTATAGGGAAAATGGTACAGGTTCAGATGCAGTCAGAGACTGGGCTAAGATTCCAATGTTACGCTCTTAATTTAGAATCCTATCATTAATGCTTTCAAAATCAATTTATCGATTAGGTCGGATGCTTCAAAACAGCCTTGATGAGAGGGACATTAGTAAAACTGCTTGAATGATTGTGTCAAACATCTCAATAGCAAACGGAGGGTAGTCTTTTTATGCCCATGCAGTAAAAGGAGCCACTACCATCTTCCTCTTTTCTTTGTTCTTGTGGCCAAGATGTTTCCACTATTAATCACTCCTCCACATCTGTTCATTTTTACACTTTCACCTGAAAATCCTCAGTCTCAAACCAAATCTTCCGCCCCAAAACGAAATTACATCCATCTTCAGGACTTCTCTCTCTCTCTCTCCAATTGCCTGACACATCATCTCATTAAAATGTACAAAGAAAACTCCTTTTCTTTATCTCCGATTATCTAATTAGCATCAGGCAGATGGTTTAATAAGCGATATCCTCCGCCGTTTAGCCTCCCCAACGCCCTAGCGGAGAACAGTGGAGGAGAAAATCTCTCTCTGGTCGGTAGGCTTGCTCTTCCCTGTGAATAGCTCTCCGGGGTTCACATTATTGCTTCCTCTGCCTCGGGCTACAGCAGAACCACCGCTCCACTCCGAGTTTAGGGCAATAAATAGATAGACTCAAAGTGAATCAAATACTAAGGTGGAATGTTGGTAAGTGAGACTGTTAACCAAATACTCACGTACTCTAATCTCTGGTTCCCTGAAGGAAGACGGAAGGAGGGAAAATCTGCCCAGGGCGGATCGGATTTCTCATTTGGTGGTAGGTTGTGACCGTCCGAAAGGGAATTAAGCCTCGCTAATGAAGTAGGTATATAGGACTATGTTTGGTGATTACTAAAATAGTATGTTAATTACAAGTTTATTTTGTAATTGTTTATCTTTTACATCATTTTTGGTGAACAGTATGGCATGTCTGGCCACATATATTGCCCAGAGCTCTAGTCTAGATCAAGTTGATATTATGCAGCAGGCCTTGTGGCCTTCCTTTCTTGCTCCAGCTATAGGACGCTGTTAAACATGACACAGTGTGGAGGAGCCAAGTAAGTCTGCCTATCATTAAAGAGGAAGCAGTTCAATGTCCAGATTACATTACAGCCCTGGTTCTCCTCCTGACATTTCTCTGCTTGGTAATGAGCGAATGCACCAAGTGCCCAGACATGAATGCTCAAGTGAAGTCCGGCAGCAGACAACCTTGGCCGACCGATCGGCCCTAAATCCGGAATCTACGCAAATAAGAGCTCCGGCTGGCAGCCAGCCAGCTCACTCTCTCAGACCAAACAGTGTGAAAGACTCGCTCAATTAACTCTCCAACTTCAGCAGGGCTTTTCCTGCTGGCTAGTGGAGAGGAACAATAATGAGACTGGATTTAGAATAAAAAGATGTGCACATCTACAAAGGGGCAAGCGAGAGAGAGCTACTCCGGACTCTCAGATTGACGGTTCGAAATTGCAGAGGTCAGTGCAGTCCGTGAAGCATCACCCCGGCAACCACTGTGGCAAAACAGCCCAGCAGAGCCAGACATGGGAGCTGGACTGCTGCTTAGCAAGTTAGCGCTCTCTCTCCGAGCCTTTAGCCCACTACCCCAACTAACACAAATGGGGCCTCCAATGGATGTCACTGGGCGAGGAAAACCTCTCGGTGAGGAGAAAATAATGGGACTCTGCTCACTACTGAATAGCATGAGAGCCTGTTAGAAAACAGGGGAAATTAGAGGATGAGGATATTGGGCCAGGGCCAGTTCCCTCAGCTTGTCAAATCACTTTCAGAAAAGTAGCAGACTTTTACTGAGCGTTCAGTCATGGGGAAACTGAAATGAACTGACTACTGCTTCTGCTTTGAGAGATTCTTTGTTTATTTGAGTTTGTTTCTTCTTTAAATCACCTGTCCTGGTAATTGAGTCATTGTGAGAGTGGTGAGGTAATCGGAGCATTGGTAATGAAGTAGTCTGTGATTGGGTTAATCAGGTTTTCAAACTCGGAACCTCACTACTTACAAAGGGAAAATGGATTATTTCTCCATCAACAACATTATGATGATCATTAGGGGGAGAGCTCTGCTCAAGGGGCCTTAGGTTAGAGATTTTAACAAGCACTTTCAGTGCCTAATCTAAGCCGTTCGTTGCACTGCCAACATATGTGAACTACCCATGATGCTAATTGCACTCAGCTGCGAATTGAAACAATATCTAATTGTCTGCTGGATTAATTACGTGTGCACATGTGGCGGTGTGCATTCCTAAACAAGCACCCTCATAAATAATAGCGCATAACAGGTACATCCACGGCAGATGGTTTTTTTTCTAGCCAAGCGATCAGTTTATCATGAATAAAACACGACGACAACAACCATGCTACACTAAAATGTAAATTTGGGGGGCCTTAACTTTTTGCTGCGTGTTGTCATCATGAATAATTATTGCAAAAACACTTGTCAAATTGCCCGGTGGTGCGATATCTGCTCTCAAAATACCCATTCCGTCTCTTGTGGCAGGGAAATACTCCATTTTTTATTGAATTTTACATGAATCTCTTATGTGTGTGAAGTCCTTGTAATTGTTGTTTTGTCATAATTAAATATAGCTACTGCTGCTGTACAATTTAGGTAATGTTTGTGAAGCTTACATTTTTACATGTGCATTTTTGTTATTTAGCAGAGCGACTTACAGTTAGTATGAAGTAAGCTGTGTAAGGAATTCAATTAATACTCTTTTTTGACAGTTCTGTGTACGTATTTTCGGGAAAACGGAGGAACTCAAGACTTCGTGTTTACATACACAACATTCTTCAGTTTAAAGGAATTTGTATAGTCAAATCCTCCTCATATCATAAATGTAATTAAATCTCTGAACACTCTGGCAACCTTTGAGTCTTTCGGCAGTTCAGGCAGTTTTTAAACTGTTTTACAATCAATTAAACCGAGAGAGACTGAGCTCTGAGACGAAACACTGCACTTTGCTCATCAACAGCATCATAGACATTTTAGAAATGTACCCAGCACATCGTCACAATTACAGCGTGTTGAACTTTCCCAGGTGTCTCAGCTCTAAGATCCACACAGATCTGAGGGAGGCACTAGCAGGGTTTTATTATTAAACTTTGTGCAGACCTCCGTCAAAACTATGACACGCTCCAACGTTGTGAGTTTGCATTAGGAATATTAATGCTCATATTAATTTTGTATTGACCTTTCCCCGCCCATTCTCCATTCTGCAGTCCAAACACAGAGAGAGGCCTTTTTTAATTCCCTGGTCTGGAGAGAGACACAGCTAGGGAGCCGGAGCCTAGTGGCTGCTGGGTAATGAAAACAGACCAAACCCCGAGCAGCTTACTTACACAACATATTAAATCACTACCTCCGAGTTACGCTCCAAACCATCAATACCTACCTGAACTTTATGACCAAGCTCAAACATTAACACATATGTGGACTTAAAATCTACATCATATTGTGTTCATTCATCCGTTAAAAGACTTTTACAGCTTACAATATTATTTTCTTCCTTGGAAACTTAATACAGTAAAATAATTTAATTCTTTGAAAATGGCCCTCCAGGATCAACAAGAGTTGACTAGTGAGAACAAATTGATGTGTTCATATGAGAATGCCATTCTTGTGGAAGTCTCGATAAGATTAGTTACTAAGTTACTTAAATTATGTTTCCACCGAAGTCTTGTTGGGATATAAGAGCTCTTAAATGACCTGCAGTAATAACATATTTAAAATTAAGAGTTTGCAAAGCGATGCCATAACTACTCCATCTCACAACCTATAAAGTGTGGCTGATGTACTCTGTGTAGGCTTCAGTCCTATCCAGTACTCTGACTGTAAATTGTCAGTTCAAATGATGGGACACTAACAGGTAAGTACCTGTGTGCTTTACTGTACATTGTTTTCTCAAAGTCTGCCCTTGCACTTGGTAAACTTCCACACACGTAAACACACCACAACTGTTAGAATCCTGCTGTTCCTCTTGAGGTGTATAAGAGTGTTCTATCTCTCTGCATGTGCTTCGTCTACCTCACGGACATCGAGGGCAAAACAAACAAAGAAAATGCATTAACCAACCTACAGCTATGTTTTATTTTTTATTTTTGAATCGGCCTCTGTGTAAAGATCACTCAGGAGGAATTACATTTCTGCCTTTGATTTAATTAAAGCTAAATATTGGCCAATCGTCACACGCTTGCACGACGGATGCTTGACACTGTAATTATCTCCTGAGGTGCTTTGTCTTAAAGGCTGCGTTCGAGCGTGAAACTCAATTCCAAAGTTCACTCATCAAACGCCCCTGTTTTTGCTTACCGTTTCTTTAAGTCATCTGTAAATGAATTGCAAGACCGTATATAAAATGGCCCCTATTGTGACTTTTCACCAGTTGGGACGTTGAGATGCAAAAAATTTGATTAAAAGAGTAATTCAGTCTACTAGAATGGCCTGATATTTTGTTTCCGAGAAACAAATGCAGACAGTTTATTTTCACTGTTGAGAACAAAGATTTCAAATCTCTGTCTGTTACTCAATAGAATTTCTGTCATTTAAAGCAATAACCATGTACAGTAAGTATCAACATGTTACAAAAGTAGACAAGTTTAATGCTGTCCATGGTGCTTTTACAACATACAGCAACCTTTAGACGGTTCATCATGTTTTTGATAGTAGCCTGACAAGGTGTGCATTTTCAGATTGATGTATATTCCCTCCTCTCTCTCTGTATATGCATTACGCGCGCTCTCACTCTCGCTCGCTCTCTCTGCCTCTACCCCCCCTCTCTCTTGCTCTACCGCCCTCCCTCCCTCTCTCTTTCTCTCTCTTTCTGCCTCTCTCTCTCTCTCTCTCTCTCTCTCTCTCTCTCTCTCTCTCTCTCTCTGTCTGTCTTCTGTTGAATTATTCACCAATGCCACCGTAGTGACCCGTTCCTTGTCAGCGGTGTAGCAGTGGCCCGGTGTACTGTAGAAGCTGAGCTGAGCGGTGCGTGTGAGGTGCCAGGCCCAGCCTCGCTTCCCTCACTCAGTCCTCCACTGTAATTTGTGTCACTGACTGGAGTTTGATGGGTGAGCAGCTCTGTGCTGCACTGTGTCACAGGGGGTGGTGGAGGCTGTCTATGTGCGACCGTTTGTGCGAGAAAGCGTGTGTGTATGCATCTGTGTGCATGTGTGTGTGTAAGAAGGGGGGCCCCAGCCCCCTTTCCTCCCATCGGCACCATGTCACACTGAGGAGCCTGGAGGAGACGGGCATGGCTCCGGCACTGAGTCGCTCACAGCTGCGACTTGTCACATTAGTCAGCTCAAATTTTGAGAAAATCAATTCGGAACTTTAATTCTCTTGACTCCCACGCCTGTTCCAGCGCTGCCACCCGGCCATCGCCAGGTCCCCCCCACCTCGAAACAGACTCCCGGGGGGACACAAGTCATCAATCTTAAATCACGTCCTCAAACTAATGGCAGCCGCAGCGCTGGGCCTGCTAAATTGAATTATTAGTGGATGGACAAAAAACTGCTGAGATTATTTTTAAGGAAGGGAAGGAAGCGTAGAGAGAGTCTTAATGACAGGATGTGGGAAGGCGGGATGTGGTCTGAGTGGTGAGGAGAAAGAGGGAGAGGGAGAGAAGCCATGGGCATCACTGGCTAGACTATGTCCTTCATCACTGGTGGCATATTCATGTCCTGTCTGACTCACTCAGCAGGGCACAATAGGCAGACTGGCATAATACTGTTCGTTACAGAATCCCACGTCCTGGTAGACTATAGTGTTGCCACAGACTGCTCCTGAAGACACACAGGGTGTGCACATTTTAGCCCTGACACATCTCATCAACTTACCGGCTCTTGATTAATTCAATCCGGTGTTAGTTCTGGGCAAGAGCAAAAATGTGGGTCTCCATGACCAGGGTTGATGAACACTGTTCCTGAAAGACTAGAAAAGGAATTCTCTTGTTGTGGCAGGCAGCCACAGTGTGGCTCGACAGCTCCTGTTGTAGTGGCTGTGTTGTACTGAATTTATTTACTGAGGGCCTGATGATTAGTGACAGGTTGTGATTGAGATTGAGAAAGTAAATAACCCTCAAGGGTTCTCCCTCCTCTCTTTCACTCTCTCCTCGCTCGCTCGCATGAGCAACACTTCAGACTTGTAGATGAACAGCAAGCAACAAAAGGTGAAACGTGATCATAAATACATAAGGAGATGTCAAGTGTATTGCAGGTGGAAAAACGTACTACAGTCGGTGTCACTCTAGGTGTGTGTTCAGTTACTGCTGCCTTCTGAGCAACATGAAAGTGATGGATGAAAGTTTTGCTTTCCCCGAGCCCAGCGCTGAATTAAATTGAAAGCTACTGTTTATTCCCCCCTGTTTCTCTCGCTCGCTGCTGCAGAATCAGGTTTGTTTGCAATTGATTTAAGCCAGGGGGGTCTTTGAGGAGGAAAAGGGCTAAGATTTCCTCTTGATGGAAAAGATTATTAAATTTGTTTTGTCTCTCTCCCTTTGCCTATGTCAGTAAATCAGATCAGTGCTCTCCCTTGTCAACACGCACTCCTTGTTGAGCAGTCAAAGTTAATTTGCTAACGTGCCTTTTGTTTTTTTCTCTGAGTTTCTCACTGAAAGCCTTAATTTTTCAGCATCCTTGTGGAGCACTTGTCTTTCCGCCGAGAGTTTTTATCCTTATTCAGAAAATGAGATGGAGAGAGACGGAGAGGGAGAAAGAGTTTGACTTTTATGATGCCGTTTCACTCATTGCACAACTAAGGTAGTTTGGGAAACTTTGAGTCTTGTCTAAAGCAGGTGATGTTTACCTCTGTCTGTCCCTGGCTGTGGATAGAAAGGCATAGTTCTGTCATAGGTTGTCGATAGGTTTGGATCTGTGTTGTCAACTCTCTCCCTTTGCACTGGAATAGGAGCTTCCTGTGGGGAAAGAGACTACAGAGCCATTATTCATCATCCTCTAGCTCTCTCTGCTCTCCAGTCTCCAATGGCAGCAGTCTATCTCAGGCTCATTCATCATGTGTCCAAACAGGGCTGAGTAGGGAGCTCCTCTCTAACCCTCTGCTACAGAGATGTAATGAAGACCCTATGGCTGGGCTCTGATAAACATCTCAATGATATCATTATTATCCAGGGTCAATTATGAGGGCTTTATAGTGAGACGTCAACATGTTGATGATATTTCAAGGTTACAGTTTCCGTACTGTTCCATCGTCTGAAACAGTTACCTTTACAGTAGCTTTACACTTTGAGGATTCAAATTGTAATTGAAAGATGTAACTAATGATGAGGATGTCTGAATTTGTTATATATATATTTTTGAAATGGATGCATGCATGATTAAGTCGCTTTGGACAAATGTGTCGCCTAAAAGGCATACATTAATGTGCTAACCCTTTACACTTGTACATGTATACGGGTTGAAAATAGCAGGTTTGGGCACTAATAAGCGCCTAAAATGGAACGTAGTGGCTGCACAGTAACATGCTATACATGACGTCAGAGCTCACAGCGCTGTATGCGTTTTGACTGACAGACGTTCTGAACTTGAGCACCGCGCATGACAAGAACTCCCCCCATCCCTCCCGGTAATTGGGTAACTTTTTGGTTGTCTGAGTGAGGGAAATGCTGTAAATTTAAGATGACTCGATGTATTTTGAAAGATGAGACATTGAGGATTATAATAAATTGCGCTTTGATGTCATACAAGCGAGCAAAACACCTGTTAGTCCAAAAGTGCACTTCACATATCCAAATCATAAAACTCATGTATCATGGCACCGAAGAAGATGGCTTATGTTTTACGTGCTCCTAACCAACTGTGTTTTTCTGTTCGTTTTTTTTGCGTCGTTTGTAACTAATGTTTTTACTTATTCTGTCGATAATGTTGCTGCTACTGTCTCTTATGACCAAAAATAAATTCTGGACATCAGAACAGCGATTACTCACCACGAACTGGCAGAAGATTTTTTTTTAATGAGCCCGACATGAAGGACGTACTGCTTTCCTGGGAACAGGCCCAAATCCCCGTCATTTGCGTGAAGAGAAGACGGAGAAAAAGAGGACGGAGGTCGGGCTGCCTTCTGAGAATTTGTAGGTGATCGAATAAACCCCCACTGCCTTCCAGTCTACTAGCTAACATGCAATCATTGGAAAATAAAATCAACGACCTATGACGAAGATTAAACTACCAACGGGACATTAAAAACTGTAATATCTTATGCTTCACGGAGACGTGGCTGAACGACGACATTATCAACATACAGCTGACTGATTATACGCTGTATCAACAGGATAGAACAGCGCGGACTATGTATATTTGTAAACAACAGCTGGTGCACGATATCTGAGGAAGTCTCGAGGTTTTGCTCGCCTGAGATAGTGTGGTCTACAGTTTATCATGAGATACTCTATCTACCAAGAGAGTTTTAATCTGTATTTTTCATAGCTGTCTACATACCACAACACACCAATGCTGGCACTAAGACCGCACTCAAGGAGCTGTATTCCGCCATAAGCAAACAGGAAAATGCTCATCCAAAGGCGGCGCTCCTAGTGGCTGGGGACTTTAATGCATGGAAACTTAAATCCGTTTTGCCAAATTTCTACCAGCATGTTAAATGTGCAACCAGAGGGGAAAAAAACTCTAGACCACCTTTACTCCACACACAGAGACGCGTACAAATCTCTCCCTCGCCCTCCATTTGGCAAATCTGACAATAATTCTATCCTCCTGATTCCTGCTTACAAGCAAAAATTAAAGCAGGAAGCACCAGTGACTCGGTCCAAAAAAAATTGGTCAGATGAAGCAGATGCTAAACTACAGGACTGTTTTGCTAGCACAGACTGGAAAATGTTCCAGGATTCTTCCGATGGCATTGAGGAGTACACCACATCAGTCATTGGCTTCATCAATAAGTGCATCGAAGACGTCATCCCCACAGTGACCGTACGTACATACCCCAACCAGAAGCCATGGATTACAGGCAACATCCGCACTGAGCTAAAGGTTAGAGCTGCCGCCTTCAAGGAGCGGGACTAACCCGGAAGCTTATAAGAAATCCCGGCTATGCCCTCCGACGAATCGTCAAACAGGCAACGTGTCAATACAGGACTAAGATTGAATCGTACTGCACCGGCACCAAAGCTCGTTGGATGTGGCAGGGCTTGCAAACTATTACAGACTACAAAGAGAAGCACAGCTGAGAGGTGCCCAGTGACACGAGCCTACCAGACGAGCTAAAGTACTTCTATGTTCGGTTCGAGGCAAATAACACTGAAACATGCATGAGAGCACCAGCTCTTCCGGACGACTGTGTGATCACGCTCTCCGCAGCCGATATTAGTAAGACCTTTAAACAGGTCAACATTCACAAGGCCGCAGGGCCAAACGGATTACCAGGATGTGTACTGCGAGCATGCGCTGACCAACTGGTAAGTGTCTTCATTGACATTTTCAACCTCTCCTTGTCTGAGTCTGTAATACCAACATGTTTCAAGCAGACCAGTATAGTCCCTGTGCCCAAGAACACTAAGGTAACCTGCCTAAATGACTACCGACCCATAGCACTCACGTCTGTAGCCATGGCGTGCTTTGAAAGGCTGGTCATGGCTGACATCAACACCATTATCCCAGAAACCCTAGACACTCTCCAATTTGCATACCACAGATGATGCAATATCTATTGCACTCCACACTGCCTTTTCTCACCTGCACAAAAGGAACAACTATGTGAGAATGCTATTCATTGACTACAGCTCAGCATTCAACACCATAGTGCCCTCAAAGCTCATCAATAATCTAAGGACCCTGGGACTAAACACCTCCCTCTGCAACTGGATCCTGGACTTCCTGACGGGCCACCCCCAGGTGGTAAGAGTAGGTGACAACACATCCTCCACGCTGATCCTCAACACAGGGGCCCCTCAGGGGTGTGTGCTCAGTCCCCTCCTGTACTCCCTTTTCACTCATGACTGCACGGCCATGCACGACTCCAACACCATCATTACGTTTGCCGATAGGAAACCTACAAAATAATAGCAAGAACCCCCTCTGCAGTTTAGAAAATGCTGTCATAATGTTGTGCTGTGCTGACCTCCTCCCTATAGACAGTCGTGAAGAGAAAAAAAACTAGCAAATTGTAGTCAGCTATTAGGTTGGAGACAGTCTATAGGGAGGAGGTCAGAGATCTGGTCGTGTGGTGCCAGGACAACAACCTCTCCCTCAATGTGATCAAGACAAAGGAGATGATTGTGGACTACAGGAAAAGGAGGACCGGGCAGCGCCCATTTTAATCGACTGGGCTTTTGTGGAGCATGGATCCTCAGATCCTCAAAAGGTTCTACAGCTGCACCATCGAGAGCATCCTGACTGATTGCATAACTGCCTTAAATGGCAACTGCTCGGCCTCCGACCGCAAGGCACTACAGAGGGTAGTGCGTACGGCCAGTACATCACCGGGGCCAAGCTTCCTGCCATCCAGGACCTCTATACCAGGTGGTGTCAGAGGAAGGCCCTAACAATTGTCAAAGACTCCAGCCACCCTAGTCATAGACTGTTCTCTCTGCTACCGCACGGCAAGCGGTACCGGAGCGCCAAGTCTAGGTCCAAGAGGCTTCTTAACAGCTTCTACCTCCAAGCCATAAGACTCCTGAACATCTAATCAAATGGCTACCCAGACTATTTGCATTGCCCCCCCTCCCCCTCTTTTACGACGCTGCTCCTCTCTGTTATTATCTATGCATAGTCACTTTAATAACTCTACCTACATGTACATATTATCTCAATTACCTCGACTAACCGGTGACTCCGGACATCGACTCTGTACCGGTACCCCCTGTATATAGTCTCGCTATTGTTATTTTACTGCTGCTCTTTAATTACTTGTTCCTTTTATTTCTTATTCTTATTTGTATTTTTTAAACTGCATAGGGGCTTGTAAGTAAGCATTTCACTGTAAGGTCTACACCTGTTGTATTCGGCGCATGTGACTAATACAATTTGATTTGATTTGACATATGTCTGAACAGAATGAGCCTACACTATGTTTGTTTATTGTGAAGAAAATATGCCGCGACACTTGCACCTGAATGCACTCATGACTCGTTTCTACTGTATGTGCACACAAATTACGATCTGTTTCCTGAATTGCCTTGTGAAGCGTAACTCAATAAGATCATATTTTATAACTTAGCTCGTCATGTTGGCAATAGAACAAGCTTTCAAATGTTGCCCACCTGACCCAGATTGCGATTTATATTCGACCGTTTTTGGATTGCATAAACAACAACAGTAATTGTGTGATGGTGGGGATGCAGGATTGTGTTCCAAATGAAACAACAACAAGTTCCTCAACAGCACAGCTAGGAGAGCTAAACAGTACCTTACAGTTAAAAACTCTTCTTTGAGTCGTAAAAGTGCATTGAAATTGCTTAGGAACTGTGCACACTTCGGAGAGGTGTGTGGCCACTTGGAGCCACCAGTTAGTCCTCTCACTCAAATCCTTGTAATTTTGTTGTCTTACTTTGCACCTACCCTACGTTTTTAGGAATAGTCTTAGATTACTGAATGTATCCAGAATATTTTCAGATTTCATTATCAACAAATGTGGCAAAAGTATAGTACTGTATGTAAAATGCACAAAATCAACAGTGTAAAGTTGTCTTGTGTCAAGTGAACTGTTGTGTACTCACCTTTTGGTCTCATAATTTCCCCATTATCTCCAAACTGTTCCCTTTCAATTGCTACCATGGTTATGCATTTCATATTTCTTCTGTAAGAAACCTTTCAATTTAGCCTCATCCATATAGGCCAATTCCCACAAGTGTAAGGAGTTAAATATCCTGTAGAGATACTACACTACGGTACAGTATGTGGAGCCTACTGTAAGACTCTCCTGTCTCCCCTGCATTTACATGCATTCCCAGTAATGTCTTCCCTGCATTCCCAGTCTGGGACACTACAGTAGCGAAGCTTCTGATTATGCAGCTTTCCTCCAGGCTAATCCTGTTGAGTGATCCAGTTTTGGGGGACTTTTGTCCTTCTTCCCTGAACAGTCAAGGGGACCTAGCTGCCCATTACTACTATGTGTAAATCTCAATGTAACAGTTCTGTGGTCCACAGGAGACATGTCAATACTCTGAGCCATATAGGTTGTGGCAGTGTTTCTTCAGGGACAACATTTGCCTTGAAGTACTGTCTTTCCTCATCTTCAATGTCAGCCCGCGGGGCTCCGACGACAACATATGTTCCCTCTTCAATGTCCTCAAGACATGGCGGCATCACTAGTCACACAAACCAAACGTTATGCATTGCTGCCCGGGCTTCGGTCTCTCTCTTTTTTTTCTCCTCCATCTCTTTTCTCTCCTCTCTCTCCCACTAAAACAGATGGGGCAAATTATGAGTCGCAGTTATGTCTCAAAAGTACTTTGACGGATATACAGCACGGCGCCACCCACCCACTGTTGAAATGACAAAATCATTAATTGGCGTTGTGCATAAGCTGCATGGCGCTCAGGAGCGTCTCGCCCAGCGTGAGCGGCTGTCGAAAACTCAGTTGTAAAAGATTAATCTGTTGCCTTCAGGTAGGTGAGATGAAAATCAATGGCGGGAAGAGAGAAAGTACTCCTAGCTGTTTGGTTAACCAGAAAATAAAGGAGAGGTGGAACATCCTTGTTTCCCTTCCTCGGGACATGTTTTGTCCTTGAACGTTCCCAGTGTGACCATGATACTGTACCTTTATCTTAGATGAGAATGAGGAACCGCTTGTGACTTATCAATATTGGGGTACATCACTACTTTTGAGGTATGTATGTATACTGCATTTCTCTCATGTGTCCTGTACTAGGCCTATAGCCCCAAACCGTACCCCCCCTTCTATAACACATGGACTTGCATGTTCAAGTAAAAGTATTTAGTTGAACTGGGACAGCCTGAAGCAGGTATTTGGCAGGTATGTCAGGTCATAGAGAGATATGAGACAAAGATATGTAATGTAGTTAAGGAAAGTTCAATCAGTAAAATTGGCCGTAATGCTCGTTTAACTTAATCAAGCAGCATAACATAATTCACTTTTGTTTCTTATTTTACGGGCATAGTGGGAATGAATACAAACATATTCATCATCAGCATAGCATCTTGTTTCTTCTTTCCTAATAGCCATGTGTGAAATGTCATTCAACTATTTACCTTATAGCCTTCAACCACGGACAATAATGCACATTCCTCACGCTTGCTGTTTAACCTATGGGCTCGTTCCTGTAATTATCATCTTCCTCTCTCTCAACAAATGGACATAAATCTTGGGGTGTATTTCTATGTCAACTAAACCTCATTCTCTCACTTGCTGTTTTTCAGCAATAGTTTTCGACAACCATCCACCTCCTCACCACCACCAGCTATAATAACTTTAAAGCCCGTCATTGGAACTCCTTTCCAACCAGCGAGGTGTTTTGATGCCAGCGGCCCCACATAGGGCTACCTGCCATCACGTCATCTGGCTCTGAGGATCTTCCCTCGGAGACGAGGGCCATTCCCCAAACGATTTAATAAAGTATCATATTGCATTCCGTCTTTATTGTTCATTCAATTAAGCCTGTACTCGATTGAATTTGCAGATGGTAATCTCGTAATATAGTAGTTATTACTCTGTTCTCACTGATCTGTGGGTCGGGTCCTGTGTCTCAGTTGGTAAGATTCGCGCCCCTAGAAAAATCAAGGTTGAGGGTACAATTCCCTCTGCGATCAGATACACATACTAAATATGTGGCATATATAAAGATTAGATCTTATTATATATATAAATATTAGAACTTTGTTATCCCTCCAGGGGGAAATTAATTTGGTTATGTGCTTAAAAAGACAGAGTACATAAAAACAGAATAATACACAATCAAACGCATTTAAAAGTGCAATGGACTACATATTTACAGTGAAAGTGAAATATACTGAACACTCTGGAGTCCAATAGACTATCCATTGTACAGCCTAATGGCTGTTGAAAATTATATCATTGTTATATATATTGGAGACATTTCAAGTTTTAAGTTCTGTTATTTTTCAAGGGGCCTATAGCTAAAGCCCAGTGTGCCCCCACATCTACTGTACCATGCCCATGGTAGTGATCTATCTGTCTGCCTTCTAACACGTGCCTTTCCTTTACACACCATACCACTCCACCATCACCCAGAATTAATAAAACAGCTTGTGAGGTCCCTGTCGGATATTAGCAAAGCAATAAAAGGATGAATATTTGATAAGGTATATTCAGACACTGATATTATTAGACCATTACATCAGCTAGTGTTTGAGGTTAGGGCCAAAGTTTGGTGTCACTTTGTCATTTCTCAGTATTGTAGGCCTACAGACAGTATCTGACGATATTGGATTTCAGTCCGGTTTTGAATTAAATATCCCAGAAAAAAAGTTCATCTCGTGTAGATTTCTCTCATCTCTTACTGTAAGTAGACAGATTGTTATTTATTGAATTCTATACATTTTTGTTCATATGTTATTATCGTAATGTACATATAGTACAATAATTCCATCAGGCCAAAGCCCCCTTCTATCCTCAACAATGCTCGTTATTTCTATCAGTTAGTCTGTCGCTTTCTCTCTCTCTCTCTCTCTCTCTGCTTCTCTCTGTTCCTTTTTGTCTTTGATTTCCATTAATCTTTTTTGAGGGCCAAATACAATCCATCTCCCCAGCCATGGGGTATTCCCCGAGGGTAAATTACTCTGGAGGCCTAGTGTGCCCTTGCACTGTATCAGATTGACCCTCGGCTTGTTTGCCATTTTGTATACTGCACTGTTTATTTAACAAGGAGCAGAGTGAGTGTGATTTCCAGGGACGGTCCCTCTGATAGTAGCTTTGACACCCTGCCTGAATAATGACCCTCATTATGGAGCCTCTGACAGCTGCTGAAAGGGCTGATTTATGAATATGCTGGGTGCTGTGGAGCTGCTTGGAGCTGCCTGGGACTGCATGGAGACCCACTCCACTCATGCCTCACTGGCTCCCCTGGTCTTGCTCCTGGCTAGCTGGCTGGCTACTCCACCACCAGCACCCCTCACACACACATGTCCATGAAGAGGTGTATGTAGAGGAGTGTTCATGCACACACACACACACACGAGAGCTGAGATGGAGGGAAGAAATGCAGAGAGATATGGGTCTAGGTCTGGCAGGAAATGGAGCTATCTGATGTTGTACGTTGTTGTCAGGTATTGCCATTGACAGTAATAAGTAATTGCTTCAAGCATTGGATTGGTAAGGAAATAGAAACACAAAAACAACTACAGGTGAATATACAGTAGTAGCGTCGGTCAACCCTGAAAAGTGAATAACTTCCTATGAAAGTTTTTATTTAATGTTATTTCATTCTGTAATTTTTTCATGTGCTGGTATGCGAGCTTCCACAACACACTTTTGAAGAACTCCCTCCTCTACAACTTCATGTTTTTATTTTTTGGTCAGTCCTTTATGAAATGTTAAAATCACCTGAGAGATTAACCCTATACATATTAACCCTTTTTAAAAAGAACACATCAAAGGGTCCGTAAACAAATGATGAGAGATATATATATATATATTTTTCCCCCTACCCCAGCAGAATCAATTAAGCAACGTTGAAGAAACGTAAGGCCTTGTGAAGAGATGCGGCAGCTAGCCCCCTGTTTGAGAGGTGGGATATCCAGCGGATATGCATAAACACTAGACAGGCCGAGAGCTGTGCCGCAGATAAAGCTGTACAAGCCTGTCAGAATCCAGCAGCTCGTCTAGTGATTTATGACCATCCCACTGAAGCTTCCCACCAAATCCACTACTAGCCTTTTGTTCACAGTGGAGATGGCCCTGTTTGACCAGTGCACTTACACACAGATACACACACACACACACACACACACACACACACACACACACACACCCACACACAATACCCTGACAAAACAATATTAGGCGAGCCAGGCTGTCCCCTCATTAGAGTCTTACTGTCAGGCAGGAGACAATACTCAGCAGATGAGAACACACAGTTAGAGACACACGGATACACACTATAGCACACACACACACACACACACACACTAGATGATGAACAACAGATGAGAACACACGCAGCCATCAGACAATAAGAAGGAATGGGTACAAAAGAAAGTGACAAATATGTCGAGTTGTTGAATGTCTGTGGATTGGACACTGTCTGTTGTTTTTGGTCTGTGATATCCCCATTGTCCTGCTGGGGCCCTACTGTATATGATTATGTCTCTCTCACACATTATATCTTTGGCCTCCCTTGGTCTATGGCAACCAGACTCGACTTTCAAAGAGCTGAATGATAAACTGTGAGGCTATCTGTAGAGAACTACAGGTAACTGACAAAATAAAGGAAACACCAACATAAAGTTCCTTAAAGTTTTATAATGAATTTTATGTTTTGTGCATCTCTGAGGGATGTTCTATCGATTCCCTGTGTAATTTCATGTTTTCATGTGTATCTGAGTTATTGGTGTTCAAGCAGGCAGAACTCCGTCCGGTTTGACGTAGCACTGTGATAAAGGCACTCTCACTACACTGGAAGTTAATAGGAATACGACCTTTAGATCGCAAAAATGTCTATCATGTACAGTGGGGAGAACAAGTATTTGATACACTGCAGATTTTGCAGGTTTTCCTACTTACAAAGCATGTAGAGGCCTGTAATTTTTATCATAGTTACACTTCAACTGTGAGAGACGGAATCTAAAACAAAAATCCAGAAAATCACATTGTATGATTTTTAAGTAATTAATTTGCATTTTATTGCATGACATAAGTATTTCATCACCTACCAACCAGTAAGAATTCAGTCTCTCACAGACCTGTTCGTTTTTCTTTAAGAAGCCCTCCTGTTCTCCACTCATTACCTGTATTAACTGCACCTGTTTGAACTCGTTACCTGTATAAAAGACACCTGTCCACACACTCAATCAAACAGACTCCAACCTCTCCACAATGCCCAAGACCAGAGAGCTGTGTAAGGACATCAGGGATAAAATTGTAGACCTGCACAAGGCTGGGATGGGCTACAGGTCAATAGGCAAGCAGCTTGGTGAGAAGGCAACAACTGTTGGCGCAATTATTAGAAAATGGAAGAAGTTCAAGATGACGGTCAATCACCCTCGGTCTGGAGCTCCATGCAAGATCTCACCTCGTGGAGCATCAATGATCATGAGGAAGGTGAGGGATCAGCCCAGAACTACACGGCAGGACCTGGTCAATGACCTGAAGAGAGCTGGGACCACAGTCTCAAAGAAAACCATTAGTAACACACTACGCCGTCATGGATTAAAATCCTGCAGCGCACGCAAGGTCCCCCTGCTCAAGCCAGAGCATGTCCAGGCCCGTCTGAAGTTTGCCAATGACCATCTGGATGATCCAGAGGAGGAATGGGAGAAGGTCATGTGGTCTGATGAGACAAAAATATAGCTTTTTGGTCTAAACTCCACTCGCCGTGTTTGGAGGAAGAAGAAGGATGAGTACAACCCCAAGAACACCATCCCAACCGTGAAGCATGGAGGTGGAAACATCATTCTTCGGGGATGCTTTTCTGCAAAGGGGACAGGACGACTGCACCGTATTGAGGGGAGGATGGATGGGGCCATGTATCACGAGATCTTGGCCAACAACCTCCTTCCCTTAGTAAGAGCATTGAAGATGGGTCGTGGCTGGGTCTTCCAGCATGACAACGACCCGAAACACACAGCCAGGGCAACTAAGGAGTGGCTCTGTAAGAAGCATCTCAAGGTCCTGGAGTGGCCTAGCCAGTCTCCAGACCTGAACCCAATAGAAAATCTTTGGAGGGAGCTGAAAGTCCGTATTGCCCAGCGACAGCCATGAAACCTGAAGGATCTGGAGAAGGTCTGTATGGAGGAGTGGGCCAAAATCCCTGTTGCAGTGTGTGCAAACCTGGTCAAGAACTACAGGAAACGTATGATCTCTGTAATTGCAAACAAAGGTTTCTGTACCAAATATTAAGTTCTGCTTTTCTGATGTATCAAATACTTATGTCATGCAATAAAATGCTAATTAATTACTTAAAAATCATACAATGTGATTTTCTGGATTACAGACCTCTACATGCTTTGTAAGTAGGAAAACCTGCAAAATCTGCAGTGTATCAAATACTTGTTCTCCCCACTGTACATCAGATTTCAATACTCTCCAATGTCATAACTCGGGAGGATGTCTTCTCTCGAATGAGCCATTGATCATATTTTTGCGATATTCCTACCTCGAGATATTGGTCATTTAATGGAGGGTCTAGCGCATTTTGACTATTTGTATGCCTTTTTTGTCCAGGGTGCATTGCATGGTGCCGTTGCCAGAGATATTATAGAAAGGAGATAGGAATCCAATGAATGAAGGAACGAATAACGCTCCACCCAGCAGACTGTCGACAAATCGCGTTCACGTTGTCATGCTGCGTCACGCCGTTGCTAAGGTAGTCCTCACACAATCCCTTGTCAAAGTCAGTGTATATGTCGAGGAATGTGCCTATTTTCCTCGAAAATACGTAATATTATGATTCCAAAGCTATACGATACTACAGTTAGCAAGTTCATTATCTCACATCTCGAAAAATATCTGCAATGCTGTACTTCTTCTTCTTCTTGTTGTTGAAATTTGTGCTAATGTTGGGTTTTTGAGCTAGCGCCCAATAGACTCCCATTCACTCCTTGAAGGAGAATGCTCCGTGTCCCAGAATCGCCCAGAATGCACCATGCAGCCCATTGCCGTAGCATGTGCAACTTTTCCCATCTCTTCAAAAGTATATCTGCCGTTGCGAATGTTAGACTCCATTCTGTGAGGCACATCAATCTGCAGGTTAAACATGGTGTGATTGTAGACTCCTAAATTGATAGTGCACTTTGTTTAGGCGTTTTTACAGCTAACTAGCTACATTACATATTGTCTTTGGTATTATTGTGTGTAGCTACGTTTGTTAATACAAGATGGCTCTGATAGAGATGGCAGCTTCGCTTCTAGTCCTTAGGAAACTGTGCTGTATTTTGTTTTTTATGGATTTTTTCTTACATTGTTAGCCCAGAAAACCTTAAGTGTTATTACATATAGCCGGGAAGAACTATTGGATATCAAAGAGACGTCAACTTACCAGCACAACCAGCACTACGACCAGGAATACGACTTTCCCAAAATGGTCCTTTGTATGCACCTCCCAGGTCATTTGAACTGATTCCAGAGACCGACCCAAAACAACGCAGACGGAGGAGAGGGTGCAGCGAGCGGTCTTCTAGTGATGCTTCGGATGTGCTCACACCACCCACCACTTCCGAGTATATTACTCGCTAATGTCCAGTCCCTAGTTAGCAAAGTCAACAAAATCAGGGCAAGAGTTGCTTTCCAAAGAGATATCCGGGATTGTAACATACTCTGTTTCACAGAGACCTGGCTAGCTGGGGACATGCTGACAATCCCGGACAGCCAAAATCCAATGGGATTTTCAGTGTATCGCTCCGACAGGAATAAACATCTCTCCAGTAAGAAGAAATGCGGGGGTGTATGTTTCATGATTAACGACTCATGGTGTAATTGTAACAACATACAAGAAGTCCTTTTGTTCACCTGACCTAGAATTTCTCACAATAAAATGCTGACCGTATTATCTCCCAAGAGAACTCTCCTCGGTTATCGGGATATATCCTGAGGCTGCACTTATTGTAGCTGGGGATTTTAACAAACCTAATTTGAGAACAAGGCTACCTAAATTCTATCAGCATGTCAATTGCAGTACACGAGCGAGTAACACGCTCAACCATTGCTACTCTAACTTCCGCGATGCATACAAGGCCCTCAGCCGCCCTCCTTTTGGCAAATCTTACCATGACTCCATCTTGTTGCTCCCCTCCTATAGGCAGAAACTAAAACAGAAAGCGCCCGTGCTTAGGCCTATCCAACGCTGGTCTGACCAATGGGACTCCACGCTTCAAGATTGCTTTGATCACGTGGACTAGGATATGTTCTGGGTAGCCTCAGAGAATATCATTGACATATGCGCTGACTCGGTGAGCTAGTTTATAAGGAAGTGTATAGAAGATGTTGTACCTACTGTGACTATTAAAACCTTCCCTAACCAGAAACCGCGGATTGATGGCAGCATTCGCGCAAAACTGAAAGCACGTACCACCGCAGTCTGGCGGCTCGGGACAGTCCGGGCAGTCTGGCAGCTCGGGACAGTCCGGCCAGTCTGGCAGCTCGGTGCAGTCCGGCCAGTCTGGCAGCTCGGTGCAGTCCGGCCAGTCTGGCAGCTCGGTGCAGTCTGGCAGCTCGGGGCAGTCTGGCAGCTCGGGGCAGTCTGGCAGCTCGGGGCAGTCTGGCAGCTCGGGACAGTCTGGGCAGTCTGGCAGCTCGGGACAGTCTGGGCAGTCTGGCAGCTCGGGACAGTCTGGGCAGTCTGGCAGCTCAAGACAGTCTGGGCAGTCTGGCAGCTCGGGACAGTCTGGGCAGTCTGGCAGCTCGGGACAGTCTGGGCAGTCTGGCAACTCCGGCAGTTCAGGGCAGTCTGGCCACTCCGGCAGTTCAGGGCAGTCTGGCCACTCCGGCAGTTCAGGGCAGTCTGGCCACTCCGGCAGTTCAGGGCAGTCTGGCCACTCCGGCAGTTCAGGGCAGTCTGGCCACTCCGGCAGTTCAGCGCAGTCTGGCCACTCCGGCAGTTCAGCGCAGTCTGACCTCTCTGGCGACTGTTGACTGGCGGGCAGCTCTGACGACTGTTGACTGGCGGGCAGCTCTGACGACTGTTGACTGGCGGGCAGCTCTGGTGATGGTTGACTGGCGGGCAGCTCTGACGACTGTTGACTGGCGGGCAGCTCTGACGACTGTTGACTGGCGGGCAGCTCTGACGACTGTTGACTGGCGGGCAGCTCTGACGACTGTTGACTGGCGGGCAGCTCTGACGACTGTTGACTGGCGGGCAGCTCCTGCCCCGTCACACAGCCCTTGTGCCCCCCCCTAAAAAATTCTTGGGGGTGCCTCTCGGTCTCCCAGTCCTTGCCAGCCTTCTTCCGCTGCTTGGTCCTGTGAAGGTGGGGAATTCTGTCACGGTTGTCGTCGGTGAAGGAGGACCAAGGCGCAGCGGAAGTGTGGATACTCATATTTTATTTCCCCAACAAAAGGAGTAAAGCATCCACCGGAAAACAAAAAACCACGACAGCAGCAGCAACAGTTTGCAGGCTTAAAAAACGCAGTGCAAAACACAATTCCCCACAAACACACAGACAAACACACCCAACTAATATAGGACTTCCAATCAAAGGCAACACCACACAGCTGCCTTCAATTGGAAGTCTACCCCAATTACCTCTACATAGAAACACCCAACCTAGACAGAACAAAGAAAACCCAACTTCTTCTGCCACGCCCTGACCAACACTTATACACCTCCTCCACCTGCTGGTCAGGACGTGACACAAGGCAACTGGAAATATGGCCGAATACGAACAGTGTAGTTATTCCCTCCGTAAGGCAATCAAACAAGCAAAGCATCAGTATAGAGACAAAGTGGAGTCGCAATTCAACAGCTCAAACACGAGACGTATGTGGCAGGGTCTACAGACAATCATGGATTACAAAACGAAAACCAGCCTCGTTGCTTCCAGACAAATTAAACAACTTCTTTGCACGCTTTGAGGACAACACAGTGCCACCGACGCGGCCCGCTACCAAATACTTTGGGCTCTCCTTCTCCGTTGCTGACGTGAGTAAAACATTTAAATGTGTTAACCCTCGCAAGGCTGGCGGCCCAGACGGCATCCCTAGCCGCGTACTCAGAGCATGCGCAGACCAGCTGGCTGGTGTGTTTACGTGCATATTCAGTCTATCCCTATCCCAGTCTGCTGTCCCCACATGCTTCAAGATGGCCACCATTGTTCCTGTTCCCAAGAAAGCTAAGGTAACTGATCTAAATGACTATCGCCCCGTAGCACTCACTTCTGTCATCATGATGTGCTTTGAGAGACTAGTCACGGATCATATCACCTCCACCCTATCTGTCACCTTAGACCCACTCCAATTTGCTTACCGCCCCAATAGGTCCACAGACGATGCAATTGCCATCACACTGCACACTGCCCTATCCCATCTGGACAAGAGGAATACCTATGTAAGAATGCTGTTAATTGGCTAGAGCTCAGCATTCAACACCATAGTACCTTCCAAACTCATCATTAAGCTTGAGACCCTAGGAAACAACATCTCCACTCCGCAGATCCTCAACACTGGGGTCCCACAAGGGTGCGTTCTCAGCCCCCTCCTGTACTCCCTGTTCACCCACGACTGCGTGGGCATGCACGGCTCCAACTCAATTATCAAGTTTGCAAACGATACAACAGTAGTAGGCTTGATTACCAACAATAATGAGACGGCCTACAGGGAGGAGGTGAGGGCCCTAGGAGTGTGGTGTCAGGAAAATAACCTCTCACTCAATGTCAGCAAAACAAAAGAGATGATCGCGGACTTCAGCAAAGGGAGCACCCCCCTTTCCAAATCGACGGGACAGCAGTGGAGAAGGTGGAAAGTTTTAAGTTCCTCGGTGTACATATCACCAACAAGCTGAAATGGTCTACGCACACAGACAGTGTGGTGAAGGCGCAACAGCCTCTTCAGCCTCAGGAGGCTGAAAAAATGTGGCTTGTCACCGAAAACCCTAAATAACTTTTACAGGTGCACAATTGAGAGCATCCTGTCGGGCTGTATCACCGCCCGGTTCGGCAACTGCACCTCCCACATCCGCAGGGCACTCCAGAGGGTGTTGCGGTCTGTCCAACCTATCACCGGGGGCAAACTACCTGCCCTCCAGGACACCTACAGCACCCAATGTCACAGGAAGGAAAAAAAGATCATCAAGGACAATAACCACCCAAGCCACTGCCTGTTCACCCCCTTCCATCCAGAGAGTGAGGTCATTACAGGTGCATCAAAGCTGGGACAGAGAGATTGAAAAACAGCTTCTATCTCAAGGCCATCACATTGTTAAACAGAGAGGTGGCTGCCTACCTACAGACTTGATATCATTGGCCACTTTAATAAATGGAACACTAGTCACTTTAATAATGCCACTTTAAGAATGTTTACATATCTCATCTCATATGTATATACTGTATCCTTCACTATCTATTCTTTACTATCTATTGCATCTTAGCCGCTCTGTCACTGCCCATTCATATATTTTATACTTACATATTCTTATCCCATTCCTTTACTAGATTGTGTGTATTAGGTTTTGTTGTGTATTTTGTTAGATATTAGGTTTTGTTGTGGACTTGTTAGATATTATCTGTTAGACACTGTTGCACTGTCAGATCTAGAAGCATAAGCATTTCGCTACATTCGCAATAACATCTGCTAACCATGTGTATGTGACCAATAAAATGTGATTTGATTTTGATTTGATTTGAACACTCTCTCTGTGGGCTGATCAGCCAGCCCACAGAGAGAGTGTTCATTACATTGTGGATTTAGTAGTCGACTTGAGCTGCAACAGATTTCCACTACAATTGTCCATGTTGCTACCAACATTATTTTAACGCTAAAATGAAAATTGTGTTCACAAAAAAATATTGTTCTCACATATTAGTGGTTTTGGGTGGATTTTTTATTTTAATAGGGCATTTAATAGGGCCCCCCCACGAGCCGCCAGAACAGCTTCAATGCACCTTGGCATAGATTCTACAAGTGTTTGGAACTCTATTGGAAGGATGCGACACCATTCTTCCACACCATTCTTCCAGAATCTCCCATGTGTTCAGTTGGGTTGAGATCTGGTGACTGAGACACACAGACACACACACACACACCTTTTAAACCCGCTATGCTCATATGAGACCCCTCTTTCAAAGTCACTAAGATCTCTTCTAGGCATGGTAGCCAGAATTTGGGGCAACTGGGCATTGTTATACATGACTCTAAGCATGATGGGATGTTAATTGCTTAATTAACTCAGGAACTACAAATCAAATCAAAATGTATTTCTCACAAGCGCCGAATACAACAGGAGTAGACGTTAGCGTGAAATGCTTACTTACGAGCCCTTTCCCAACAATGCAGTTAAAATGTAAGAACATTTTCAAATAAAAATGTAAAATATTAACACAAAATAACAATAACGAGGCTATATACAAGGAGTACCGGTACCGAGTCAATGTGCAGGGGTACGAGGAACTTGGGGTACTATGTAATATGTAGGTAGGGGTAAAAGTGACTAGGCAATCAGGATAGGTGATTACCAGAGTAGCAGCAGCGTATGTGGAGAGTGTGAAAGTGTGTGTGTATGGGGCGTCAATATGCATGTGTATATGTGTTTTGTGTGTGTGTGTGAGTGTTTCATTGTAAGTATGTGGGAGTGTTTTTCATGAGATGGCACCGACGGCGAGGGATGCACATCCTTTGTGGAAGCACCTGCTTTCATGATACTTTGTATCCCTCATTTACTCACGTGTTTCCTTTATTTTGGCAGTTACCTGTAGGTATGCAACGGTTGTCAAATTATTGATACAAATATTTGTTGTAATTTGCCTTTTTTACAGTAATGATTACTGTGGTGGTGATGGCTGCAGCTCTTCCGTGGGACCAGAGTGGCTGTTACTGCATTGATGAACCCAGGGACACACAGAGATCTATCTGCATGCTTCTCTGATGTTCCTTTCTCTATATCTCACATTAAAAAGCCTGGATAAAAGGTAAGGAATATGCTTTATTAACTTTAAATATGCATGATGTTTCAGAGGAAAGTGCTGCAGCACGACATCAGGAATGTCCAAAAGCTTGACTACTTATTTTTCCAAAAACTGTAAATAATTGAAAACAGAGCGAATAGGCAAGAGAGTGTAGAAAGAGAGAAAAAAGACAAACTCTGCCACATTCTGCATAAACACGTCCTTATTAGTGACCCTGTATGCCCTGGGAAATAAAAACCTAAGTCGCACACAGACAGAGACAGGGACCTCTAGCTTTCTCTCGCACACTAACAATATTGCAGCCCTTGCATGAAGAAACAACTTTTGTCCCTTGTACAACAGTCGAGAGCTTATCCCCAGTGATTTGTACTTGTCACAGAGAGTCTAGAGTGAAAGGCTATGGTGCTATGCCCTCTGGCTTTATCCTCCAACACAGACAGCTCTCAGCCCCATTCAGGTGTCCATAACACCATTACAGCCTGACCCCTCAACCTGTAAAGACCAGAGCCCGATTCACAAAACCTTCTTAAGAAAACATTTCTTCTTAAGTGCAATTTTTTCTTTTTTTCCTTAAACTAACTTTTTTGGCGACCCAACCAAATTCACATTGAAATGTGACTTATAGATCTGTCATTGAAAGCAAGTATAAGAAGCGGTAGATCTGTTCTATATGTGTTATTTCTATGCATCCTGTTCTTAAGTTTCATTTTTGCGTCTTTTACTTTCGGTTTTGTACACCAGGTGGAAATACTATATTTTTGGTTATGGAAAATATGTTTCACAACGGTTTAGATGGTACAATGATTCTCTACACTATACTTGCTTGTTTTGTCACCCAAACTGAAATTAGGTGAACTATTAGAATTTTAGCAATCAGGAAATGGCAGAGTTATTTCTGCATAGTGCATCTTTAACTTTTATGCTTAAGAAGAAACTTACGAAATAAAGTTTCAGTATTGATTGTTTGAAATCCAAGGACATTTTTAGACCAGTAATCTCAGTAATTTGCCTTTGCTAGTTGATTGCCCTTGATAGCTAGATTATTGTAGTTTTAACACCTCCCTCCCAGTCCTGACACACACACACACCGGGACGCATGGTGTGTGCTTATTTTCAATTATTAGGTGGATCTTACAGTGCATTCGGATTGTATTCAGACCCATTGACTTTTCCACATTTTGTTACGTTATAGCCTTATTCTAAAATTGATCAAATAAATGTTTTTCCTCATCAATCTGCATACAACACCCAATAATGACAAAGTGAAAACCAGTTTTTAGATTTTTTTGCAAATGTATTCTTTGCTATGAGTTGAAATTGAGCTCAGGTGCATCCTGTTTCCATTGATCATTCTTGAGATGTTTCTACAACTTGATTGGAGTCCACCTGTGGTATAGTCAATTGATTGGACATGACTTGAAAAGGCACACACCTGTCAATATAAGGTGTCACAGATGACAGTGTAAGTCAGAGCAAAAACCAAGCCACGAGGTCGAAGGAATTGACCATAGAGCTCAGAGGTAGGATGGTGTCGAGGCACAGATCTGGGAAGGATACCAAAAAATGTCTGCAGCATTGAAGGTCCCCAAGACCTTCACTTGTCATTAAGCATTGTGTTCGCTTTGTCATTATGGGGTATTGTATTTAGATTGTTGAGGAATTATATATATTTTTAAATCATTTTAGAATAAGGCTGTAACTTAACTACATTTGGAAAAGGGGAAGGGGTCTGAATACTTTCCGATATATATACACACAGCGCATTCGGAAAGTATTCAGACCCCTTCCCCTTTTATATATATATATGACTAATAATGAAGACATTAAAACTATGAAATGAAACATGTAGTAACAAAAAAGGGTTAAACAAATCAAAATATGTTTTATATTTTAGATTCTTCAAAGTAGCCACCCTTTGCCTTGATGACAGCTTCTCATACTCTTGGCATTCTCTCAACCAGCTTCATGAGGAATGCTTTTCCAACTGTCTTGAAGGAGTTCCCACATATGCTGAGCACTTGTTGGCTGCTTTTCCTTCACTCTGCGGTCCAACTCATCCCAAACCATCTCAAATGGGTTGAGGTCAGGTGATTGTGGAGGCTAGGTCATCTGAGGTGTGTTTGGGGTCATTGTCCTGTTGAAAAACAAATGATAGTTCCACTAAGTGCAAACCAGATGGGATGGCGTATCGCTGCAGAATGCTGTGGTAGCCATGCTGGTTAAGCGTGTCACAGACAGTGTGACCAGCAAAGCACCATCACACCACCTCCTCCATGCTTCACGGTGGGAACCACACATGTGGAGATCATCCGTTCACCTACTCTGTGATCGCACATTTGGACAGATTCCCACCGGTCTAATGTACATTGTTCGTGTTTCTTGGCCCAAGCAAGTCAAACCAAATGTTATGTATCAAATGTGCTGAATACAACAGGTGTAGGCCTTACAGTGAAATGCTTACTTACAAGCCCTTAACCAACAATGCAGTTTTAAGAAAAACGCTAAAAAAGTAAGAGATAATAATAACAAATAATTAAAGAGGAGCAGTAAATAACAATAGCGGGGCTATATACAGGGGGTACAGAGTTAATGTGTCAATGTGCGTGGGGCACCGGTGTCGAGGTAATTGAGGTAATTATGTACATGTAGGTAGAGTTATTAAAGTGGCTATGCATAGATAATAACAGAGAGTAGCAGCAGCGTAGAAGGGGGGGGGACGGGAAATAGTCTGGGTAGCCATTTGATTAGATGTTCAGGCTTATGGCTTGGGGGTAGAAGCTGTTTAGAAGCCTCTTGGACCTAGACTTGGCGCTCTGGCATCGCCTGCCGTGCGATAGTAGAGAGAACAGTCTATAACTAGGGTGGCTGGAGTCTGAAAATTTTTAGGGCCTTCCTCTGACACCGCCTGGTATAGAGGTCCTGGATGGCAGGAAGCTTGGCCCGGTGATGTATTGGGCCGCACGCACTACCCTCTGTAGTGTCTTGTGGTCGGAGGCTGAGCAGTTGCCATACCAGGCAGTGATGCAACCAGTCAGGATGCTCTCGATGGTGCAGCTGTAGAACCTTTTATGGATCTGAGGACCAATGCCAAATCTTTTCAGTCTCCTGATGGGGAATAGGTTTTATTGTGCCCTCTTCACGATTGTCTTGGTGTGCTTGGACCATGTTAGTTTGTTGGTGATGTGGACGCCAAGGAACTTGAAGCTCTCAACCTGCTCCACTACAGCCCGTTGATAAGAATGGGGGCGTGCTCGGTCCACCTTTTCCTGTAGTCCACAATCATCTCCTTTGTCTTGATCACGTTGAGGGAGCGGTTGTTGTCCTGGCACCACACGGTCAGGTCTCTGACCTCCTCCCTATAGGCTCTCATCGTTGTCGGTGATCAGGCCAACCACTATTGTGTCATCTGCATGCTGGTGTTGGAGTCGTGCCTGGCCGTGCAGTCATGAGTGAACAGGGAGTACAAGAGGTGACTGAGCACGCACCCCTGAGCGGCCCCTGTGTTGTTACCTATCCTTACCACCTGGGGACGGCCCGTCAGGAAGTCCAGGATCCAGTTGCAGAGAGAGATGTTTAGTCCCAGGGTCCTTAGCTTAGTGATGAGTTTTGATGGCACTATGGTGTTGAACGCTGAGTTGTAGTCAATGAATAGCATTCTCACATAGGTGTTCCTTTTGTCCAGGTGGGAAAGGGCAGTGTGAAGTGCAATAGATATTGCATCATCTGTGGATCTGATGATGCGGTATGCAAATTTGAGTGGGTCTAGGGTTTCTGGGATAATGGTGTTGATGAGAGCCATGACCAGCCTTTCAAAGCATTTCATGGCTACAGACGTGAGTGCTACGGGTCGGTAGTCATTTAGACAGGTTACCTTAGTATTCTTGGGAACAGGGACTATGGTGGTCTGCTGAAACATGTTGGTATTACTGACTCGGACAGGGAGAGGTTGAAAATGTCAGTGAAGACGCTTGCCAGTTGGTCAGCGCATGCTCGGAGTACACGTCCTGGTAATCTGTCTGGCTCAGTGGCTTTGTGAATGTTGACCTGTTTAAAGGTCTTACTCACATTGGCTGCGGAGAGCGGGATCACACAGTTGTCCGGAACAGCTGATGCTCTCATGCATGTTTCAGTGTTACTTGCCTCGAAGCGAGCATAGAAGTTATTTAGCTCGTCTGGTAGGCTCGTGTCACTGGGCAGCTCTCGGCTGTGCTTCTCTTTGTAGTCTGTAATAGTTTGCAAGCCCTGCCACATCTGACGAGCGTCGGAGCTGGTGTAGTACGATTTGATCTTAGTCCTGTATTGATGCTTTGCCTGTTTGATGGTTCGTCAGAGGGCATAGCCGGGATTTCTTATAAGCTTCCGGGTTAGAGTCCCGCTCCTTGAAAGCGGTAGCTCTACCCTTAAGCTCAGTGTGAATGTTGCCTGCAATCCATTGCTTCTGGTTGGAGTATGTACGTACAGTCACTATGGGGATGACGTCCTCAATGCACTTACTGATAAAGCCAATGACTGATGTGGTGTACCCCTCAATGCCATTTGAAGAATCCCGGAACATTTTCCAGTCTGTGCTAGCAAAACAGTCCTGTAGTTTATCATCTGCTTCATCTGACCACTTTTTTTGTAGACCGAGTCACTGGTGCTTCATGATTTAATTTTTGCTTGTAAGCAGGAATCAGGAGGATAGAGATATGGTCAGATTTGCCAAATGGAGGGCGAGGGAGAGCTTTGTACGCGTCTTTGTGTGTGGAGTAAAGGTGGTCTAGAATTTTTTTCCCCTCTGGTTGCACATTAAACATGCTGATAGAAATGAAGTAAATCTGATTGAAGCTTTCCTGCATTAAAGTCCCCGGCCACTAGGAGCACTGCCTCTGGATGAGCGTTTTCCTGTTTGTTTATGGCAGAGTACATCTCATTGAGTGTGGTTTTAGTTCGACTCTTGGATGCTGGCCTTCTAGGCAGAGTTCCTCTCTCCAGTGTGGCCAGTCTAAGACCTGGCTTTTTCTTTGCAACTCTGCCTAGAAGGCCAGCATCACGGAGTCGCCTCTTCACTCTTGACGTTGAGACTGGTGTTTTGCGGGTACTATTTCAGGAAACTGCCAGTTGAGGACTTGTGAGGCGTCTGTTTCTCAAACTAGACACTCTAATGTACTTGTACTCTTGCTCAGTTGTGTACTGGGGTCTCCCACTCCTCTTTCTATTCTGGTTAGAGTCAGTTTGCGCTGTTCTGTGCAGGGGAGTAGTACACAGCGTTGTACAAGATCTTAAGTTTCTTGGCAATTTCTCGCATGAAATAGCCTTAATTTCTCAGAACAAGTATAGACTGACGAGTTTCAGAAGAAAGTTATTTGTTTCTGGCCATTTTGAGCCTGTAATCGAACCCACAAATGCTGATGCTTCAGAAATTGAACTTGTCTAAATAAGGCCAGTTTTATTGCTTCTTTAAGCAGGACAACAGTTTTCAGCCGTGCTAACATAATTGTAAAAAGGTTTTCTAATGATCAATTAGCCTTTTAAAATGATAAACTTGGATTAGCTAACACAACGTGCTATTGGAACACAAGAGTGATGGTTGCTGATAATGGGCCTCTGTACGCCTATGTAGATATTCCATAAAAAATGTGCTGTTTCCAGCTACAATATTCATTTACAACATTAACAATGTCTACACTGTATTTCTGATCAATTTGATGTTATTTTAATGGACAATTCTTTTTCTTTTTCTTTCAAAAACAAGGACATTTCTAATTGACCCCAAACTTTTGAACGTTGTGTGTGTGTGTGTGTGTGTGTGTGTGTGTGTGTGTGTGTGTGTGTGTGTGTACACACACACACATATTGGGTCAGAAGTTTACATACACTAAGTTGACTGTGCCTTTAAACAGCTTGGAAAATTCCAGAAAATTATGTCATGGCTTTAGAAGCTTCAGGTAGGCTAATTGACATCATTTGAGTCAATTGGAGGAGTACCTGTGGATGTATTTCAAGGCCTAACTTCAAACTCAGTGCCTCGTTGCTTGACATCATGGGAAAATCAAAAGAAATCAGCCAAGACCTCAGAAAAAAATTGTAGACCTCCACAAGTCTGGTTCATCCTTGGGAGCAATTTCCAAATGCCTGAAGGTACCACGTTCATCTGTACAAACAATAGTACGCGAGTATAAACATCATGGGACCATGCAGCCGTCATACCGCTCAGGAAGGAGACGCGTTCTGTCTCCTAAAGATGAACGTACTTTGGTGCAAAAAGTGCAAATCAATCCCAGAACAACAGCAAAGAACCCTGTGAAGATGCTGGAGGAAACAGGTTCAAAAGTATCTACAGTGGGGGGAAAAAGTATTTGATCCCCTGCTGATTTTGTACGTTTGTCCACTGACAAAGAAAGGATCAGTCTATAATTTTAATGGTAGGTTTATTTGAACAGTGAGAGACAGAATAACAACAAAAGTATCCAGAAAAAGGCATGTCAAAAATGTTATAAATTGATTTGCATTTTAATGAGGGAAATAAGTATTTAACCCCCTCTCAATCAGAAAGATTTCTGGCTCCCAGGTGTCTTTTATACAGGTAACGAGCTGAGATTAGGAGCACACTCTTAAAGGGAGTGCTCCTAACCGCAGCTTGTTACCTGTAAAAAAGACACCTGTCCACAGAAGCAATCAATCAATCAGATTCCAAACTCTCCACCATGGCCAAGACCAAAGAGCTCTCCAAGGATGTCAGGGACAAGATTGTAGACCTACACAAGGCTGGAATGGGCTACAAGACCATCGCCAAGCAGCTTGGTGAGAAGGTGACAACAGTTGGTGCGATTATTCGCAAATGGAAGAAACACAAAAGAACTGTCAATATCCCTCGGCCTGGGGCTCTATGCAAGATCTCACCTCGTGGAGTTGCAATGATCATGAGAACGGTGAGGAATCAGCCCAGAACTACACGGGAGGATCTTGTCAATGATCTCAAGGCAGCTGGGACCATAGTCACCAAGAAAACAATTGGTAACACACTACGCCGTGAAGGACTGAAATCCTGCAGCGCTCGCAAGGTCCCCCTGCTCAAGAATACATATACATGCCCGTCTGAAGTTTGCCAATGAACATCTGAATGACTCAGAGGACAACTGGTGAAAGTGTTGTGGTCAGATGAGACCAAAATGGAGCTCTTTGACATCAACTCAACTCGCTGTGATTGGAGGAGGAGGAATACTGCCTATGACCCCAAGAACACCATCTCCACCGTCAAGCATGGAGGTGGAAACATGCTTTGGGGGTGTTTTTCTGCTAAGGGGACAGGACAACTTCACTGCATCAAAGGGACGATGGACGGGGCCATGTACCGTCAAATCTTGGGTGAATCAGCAGGGGATCAAATACTTTTTTCCCCAACTGTATATCCACAGTAAAACAAGTCCTATATCGACATAACCTGAGAGGCCGCTCAGCAAGGAAGAAGCCACTGCTCCAAAACCGCCATAAAAAAGCCAGACTACGATTTGCAACTGCACATGGGGACAAAGATCAAACTTTCTGGAGAAATGTCCTCTGGTCTGATAAAACAAAAATAGAACAGTCTGGCCATAATGACCATCGTTATGTTTAGAGGAAAAAGGGGGTGTCAGGCGTGTGCGTACTTGTGCTGAAGTCAGGTGCAGGAGAGCAGAGAAATGTGAACAGGCGCACACTTTATTTCGGCAGGAGAGATATACAGACGGACGCAGCTGCGTCCAAAAACCCTCCAGCCAACAAGGCGAAGTGTATAACGCGCAAAACAGTCACAACACATCAAATGTATACAAAACAGGCTTCATGAAATAACACGGGAAAAACCTACACAAGCCTAGTGCGTTCAAAAGCACGTAACACACAAACAATCTTTCACAAAGACATGAGGGGAAACAGAGGAATAAATACATGTAGTGTGATTCGGGAATGAAAACCAGGTGTGCAGGGAACAAGACAAAATAAATGGATACATCAAAAATGGAGCAGCGATGGCTAGAAAGCCGGTGACGTCGACCGCCGTACGCCGCCCGAACAAGGAGAGGAGCCGACTTCGGCGGAAGTCGTGACAGGGAGAGGCTTGCAAGCCGAAGAACACCATCCCAACCATGAAGGACGGGGGGGGGGGGGGGGGGGGGCAGCATCATGTTGTGGGGGTGCTTTGCTGCAGGAGGGACTGGTGCACTTCACAAAATAGATGGCATAATGGGGACGGAAAATGATGTGGATATATTGAAGCTACATCTCAAGACATCAGTCAGGAACTTAAATCTTGGTCGCAAAGGGGTCTTCCAAATGGACAATGACCCCAAGCATACTTCCAAAGTTGTGGCAAAATGGCTTAAAGACAACAAAGTCAAGATATTGGAGTGGGCATCACAATGCCCTGACCTCAATCATCTATAAAATTTGTGTGCAGAACTGGCAAAGTGTGTGCGAGCAAGGAGGCCTAAAAATCCTGACTCAGTTACACCAGCTCTGTCAGGAGGAATGGGGCCAAAATTCACCCAACTTATTGTGGGAAGCTTGTGGAAGGCTACCTAAAACGTTTGACCCAAGTTAAACCATTTAAAGGCAATGCTGCCAAATACTAATTGAGTATATGTAAACTTCTGACCCACTGGGAATGTGATGAAAGAAGTAAAAGCTGAAATAAATAATTCTCTCTGCTATTATTCTGACATTTCACATTCTTAAAATAAAGTGGTGATCCTAACTGACCTAAGACAGGGAATTTTTTCTAGGATTAAATGTCAGGAATTGTGAAAAACTGAGTTTAAATGTATTTGTCTAAGGTATGTGTAAACTTCCGACTTCAACTGTACTCCACTTACCAAGACCATTTCCAAATAAGGCGCGCTGTCCCCTGCTTTTATAGTAAGCCTTGAGGTGGTACCACTCAGCATATCTGGAAGGGAGTGTATTTCATACTGAACCCCTCCTTTGAGATGACATTCTCAAGGTGGCTCTACATCAAGATTTCAATGCTGGAGTTGAATTGCTATGGGCAAAAAGAGCTAGATGTACTACTAAAAAAAACTAAATATATCATTTTTGCAATGAACTGTTGAAATGAAGACCAGAATTGACATTTCACTATAATTAAGCCTAAAACATCTGGTTTACGATGAAAAAAAACACATTTTTCAAGGAAGTTACTCTTTAAGACATTCCTAAGAAGATATTTGAGAAGTTAAAAGACAATCATGAATTCTTAAGAAATGTTTGAGGAATTGCACTTACAAACTTTTTTTTTCTTTTCTCAAAGCTTCTTACATTTTTTGTTTTGTGAATCTGGTCGACGGTATTGACACCGTGTCATACCCAGTTGTGACTGTATTTTCGCATTCCTGCCTGTTGATTGTGACAAACGGACCTGTTATAGACTGGCTGGGTGTGTGTGTGTGTAATGGCTAGCTCGTTAGCGGTGCGCGCTAGTAGCGTTTCAATCGGTGACGTCACTCATTCTGAGACCATGAAGTAGTTTTTGCTCTGCAAGGTAACGGTGCTTCAAGGGTAACTGCTGTCAATGTGTTCAGAGGTTCCCTAGTTCAAGCCTAGATTGGGGAGAGGGAAGGAGGCAAAACTGTTACAAATGGGTGTGTGTTCTTTAGACTGTGTTTTTTATAGACTGTGTGTGTGGCTCAAAGCTAATAACAGTAGGCTATAAAAATAGAGTTGCACACTCTATATACAAGCTTCCAGTAATTTATTTGGTAAACCACCAACGTTTCGGCATCACTGTGCCTTCTTCACAGCTTAGTGTTATTAGTAGGGGGATTCCCACCAGCATGATGGGGATGCACTGCACTACTCACCAAAGCTTCCCACGGTAATGTAAATAGATAAATACATAAACGGACCATGCAAAGCTGGCAGCGTCGTTCTTTGTAGTCCCTTCTGATTTACTAGTGAAGCTGAAAATCAGCTTTGCTGCCTGCTACAGCTAATGTGTCAAATCCAATGCTATTTCACCCCTTCTCTCTCTCTACCAAATGAGTGACATAAAATGTTTTTTATCGTGCATGTTATTTGCCCTTTATCATTTTATACGCCGGGAAGTTGTTCATCATCTCTACCTCGCCCGGCTAGGCTAAGCGCTATTTAAATCCAAACGGGTCCAAATGAATAAACAGCATGTATTTACCCAGCATCATTGCCTTGTCATGTCGGCCTGGCAACGCTAATGGGCCTGCTGACTGTGGCTCTATTTATGAGTGTCATTTCAGCCCTGTTATTTATTATTGGCCTAATAATAAGTATGTCGCCTTGCTTTATTATCTCTCACACTCCAGTCGCCTCTCCCTTTCTCTTGATGCATCGTCTTCTTTCTGAATTTTAATTGAACAGAAATGTGCCATTATAGCCGAGCTGTAGTAATCCCATCAAAGCCTGTCCTTCACGCTCCTCTTACAATGATGTGTTAACACGAGTACCGCTAATAAACGAAGGGGAAAGTTATTTAGACTGTTTTAAGGTACAATTTCTATACACTTTCTCTCTTCAGCAGCAGTTGCTTTTGTGTTTTTTTTTTTTTTCCTCTTCCACAGACAGAATTTCCTCAATGTATTTCAAAATCGCTGCTTTTAATTTAACACCCTAGTAAGTGTGAGAATGTTGCGATTTGGTTCAAATTACTATTGCTATGAATAGACCAAGACAGGAGCCCCAGTTGTAGGTGATGCGTAGCTGTCCCACTGGAAACCTCCATAAAACCGTTTATCAGAATGATACACAAAGCCATACTGTAAAATTGTGAATCTATATATTCAAATTGGAGCATAAACATGCTCGTTAGTGTTAGATTGTATTTGTTTTAGTAGCTGGTACATGGAATCTATTAGTTAGTCATTGAATGATAACTACCTTCACATAGAGTACATAGGTATTGAGGAGGTGAGTATTAGCAGTGATCTGTGCAATCCATGGTATCCGATGCAGTATAGCATCTCAGGCCGGTTATTGGCAAGCGTGGTAATCTCAGGATCCCACTCAGCATCTGCAGCCTGTCACCCTTGTAGCTCTAACCCCATTTACATCCTTTACTAAATTACAGCACCGCAGCAACAGCCAAGCCCATACAATGATAAAACGGCACGCTTTAAGAAGCCAAACCAGGATGGCTAAATTACCGGCGCCAGTAGCACCATGCACCACGCATACGTGGTTTTAGAGAAGGCACGCTTGAGCGGGTAGATTATTTTCAGGTATCAGCAGCCCCGATACAGGGGATTATTTATGTCCAAATAGAGTTGTCAGTTTCGAAACTCCAGATGTAATCATTTCACCGGCAGGATAATTATAGGATCAAATGCACGTTACTGTGAAAAGCTGGCGTGGGATGAGCAATCACTCACTAATGATGGATTTTACATGGAGGAAGGTGAATGAGGTGTTGCCGCAAACCATCTCTTAAGTCTCTCCCTATACTATACTTCAGCCTGCGCTTTAGTATTAAACTAATAGCAGTCTGCCCACAGTGGTTGACCCGGTGACACTGTATTATAATTGTATGCTTGGACTATCCTACCTAGGTGCTCTGACAAGGGAAGTCAAGAGAGCCGGCTATGCATGATCCGTTGGCCTTTACCAGGCTAATAAAGATGCCCCAACCATGGGCCGACCTTTGGGTCAAGAGCTCTTGATAGTTGATCTGATCGCCCAGTTTCTCCAAATGCTACGTATGCCTTTATGCTTGATTGAGGAAATCAGAAATCAATCAGTCATCATAGGACACAATGAGTTGATGAGGATGAAGAATAGTTGGATTGAATGTCTACTGTTGATTGCCTTTCTTTCATTTCTCGTACTGGACATGATTAATTACCTGCATATTACCTGTCTTGCTACCTGCCAATGCACAAGAAAACAAAACACATCTAATAAGTTTTTTTTTTTAAAACCTCAAGACACATTGATTGATTGATCGATGCCACATCTGCACTGCTTTCTTTTATGATGAGCTTGCCTTGTGCACCTCTCCTTCCCGATAACCATCACTTATCCTCCCCATGCACTCCCCACTGAATAGTTCTCCTCAACACAGCGTACAGCTCCGGGTCTGCAAAGGTCACACAATTAAACGGATAGGCCTTATGTTCATGTCACAGAATGATGATGTATCACTCTGGGCCGGCTGTACCTGGCACACTGTGAGCATGAATATGATTTCAGAGATCATTAAAAATTGAACAGCATGACCTAATTACCAGCTTGCTATTCAGATTCTGAGCGGCGTAGTATTCCGAGGCACTATGGGTAAGCTCATCTGGAATCAATTATAATTGCATTTTTTGCTGCTTTATCAATCAATATGGAATGAGGGATAGTATCTCTCTAGCTGAAGATTTACTGTACTTTGAATGATGAGATACCAGTCGATGTTTGTGTACTGTGTGTTGTGTTGGGTCCAGGCAATGTCTTCTTCTTGTTTGCGATGGGGAGGTGAGAATGGATTGTTGTAGTGCTAGGAAGAGGTTAGAGTGTGTTTGGTGTGTAAGGTCTGTGACCGGGAAAGAGCCATAGATGCCTCTGGGGCGCTGATCCACTGTGCCTGCTAAGGGCTGTGGGTAGTGGAGAGGGACATGAGTGCAGTGCATACCATTTTCATGCAAAAGCTAATCTTGATTAATTCGATTTGTTTCTTATTTTTAAACCCACCTTTTTCTTTATTTGGATCCCCGTTAGGTGACCGCTAGTCTTCTCGGGTCCACATGTACAGAGACATTTCGCTCTCCATTGTCTTCATGCTAAATCCTCTCCCCCCCAAATGTATAGGCGCTTTTATCATTCAACACATTGATCATACTGTAACCGAGTTACAAACAAACAATCAAACAAGGAGCATTATCATGATTATCTGTGTTACAAAGTGTTGTCCGTATCTCTGACTGAAGTTGTAAAACCCAGGGCTTTTCATGTCTTTGTGCATTGATTTAACGCTCGCGAAAATGAATTGCAGATCAATTGGATTACCTAGAGGCACAGTTAACGAGACGCCACAACACTGGGGCTGTTGTGCTTTCCATTCATCGTGATATAGAGGCCTGGAAACAGGAAAACGATTTCCATCACACTGCTTGTGGAACTGTTCCGTTGTCACATCGTTGAATAATGAGTAGGTACTGATTTCGGTTGACGATTTAGGGAGGTTTTGTTGTACTTTTACGGCGTTTTTGGATCTGCATACCATGGCTGAGGTTTGCTAAGTACTTTTTTTAAGCGATATGTTTGATTAACGGCTAGTAAAATAACTCACTATTGTATTAGTTTTCCTAGACCATTTCAAGGAGCGGCAGGTAGCCTAGTGGTTAGAGCATTGGGCCAGTAACCGAAAGGTTGCTAGATCGAATCCCTGAGCTGACAAGGTAAGAATCTGTCATTCTGCCCCTGAACAAGGCAGTTAACCCACTGTTCCTAGGCCATCATTGTAAATTAGAATTTGTTCTTAACTGACTTGGAGATGCCTCATTGTTGGCATTTAGTTTGAGAAGAACAAATCTTAGGATGACATGACGCCCAATCTGTGAATAAATAAACGCAAATGCAAAGAGCATTTGCCCAACCTTATGGATGCCTTTTCTTTACCCGATATCACCTTGTTTATAAACCTCTTAGCCCAGTTGGAGACTTCCATTGGTACTGAACTTAACGAAAGACTCTTGAACTCTCACTTCATCGCTGGCTTGTTTTCCGCTTTTTGACAAGAGCATTTGTGTCACGTCCTGACCAGTAAAGGGGTTATTTGTTATTGTAGTTTGGTCAGGACGTGGCAGGGGGGGTGTTTGTTTTATGTGGTTCGGGGTTTGTACTTATGTAAGAGGGGTGTTTGTTTTATGTGTTCCGGGGTTTTTTGGTCTATGTTCTATGTTAGAAGTACACTATGTTCAGTCTAGTCTATCTATTTCTATGTTTAGTTCATTGGATTGACCTTCAATTGGAGGCAGCTGTTCCTCGTTGCCTCTGATTGAAGGTCCTATGTATAGGGGTGTTTTTGTGGGTAGTTATTTCCTGTTTTGTGTCTGTACACCTGACAGGACTGTTTAGTGTCGTTCGTTGTTTTGTATACGTGATTTGTTTGTTTTTTCCTTCTTTTGATTTAATAAAGAAGATGAGTATACACGTTCCCGCTGCACCTTGGTCCAAACCTTCCAACTCCCGTTGCAGTTTGAATCAGTTTCCCCAGTCAAGCCAGAGCCATATGAGAAACATGTATCCACCAGGCCACAGATCCTACACATGGGATCAATAACAACTGTTGCCATGCACTAATCAAATTGCCTTTCAGATCATGTAATTACCGTTTAATATCCCATCCCCCAAAACACTGTGGAGTAGACAGGCTGCCAGCTTCTGATTCACACCAGCTCGCCTCGCTGTTATGCAAGCTTTGTTTACTTCCACACAAACTGACTGACCGCAGGACAGGACGCAAGCCCTGGCCGGATGACGCAATGGGTTCGCTCAGCAGTCATATGGTACCTCGGAGAGATGATGGGGCTTTGAATTCAGATTTATATTTCTGTTTAGATTGTGATGGAGAGGGAGGGAGCGAAAGAGAGGGGAGAGAGAGAGGGGTGGAGGGGATGAGGCAGTGTAAAAGTCAGTCCCTGAGATGTCCTGAAACAAAGGCCATAACACTTAGTGGGTCATGGAGTCTGCTACACACTGTTGTCTTTATCTCCATCACAGGCCTCACCACAGGACAGAGCTGCTGTGCCTGAGTCTGAGCCTTGAGTAAGAATTGAATAGTTCCTTATGAATGATGATGTGCTGTGCCACTGGAAGCAGACTTGTTTGTTAACAACACAGCCCTGGTCTGGTCTGGGACGCCTCAGAATTCCTTCTGTAAACGAGGCCAGACAGTAACCGTATGTCTGTGGTAAAATCAGCCTAAAAGTCTCTACTGTACCGCAGCGCTTTGCAGCGTTCCGTCCTCAGACTCAAAACCATGTGGCCATAATATGATGGTATTCTGTATCGTGTGCCTTGGCTGAAACAAATTGAAGTTCAAGTCCTATGTCTATAGGTTCAGGAGTTTTTCGGGAGGCTGTTTAGCCTTCTTCTTACTAAACCTCATACTGTGCACTAATCGTACTACATACTATTTAGAACGTACTGTTTAGTAAATGTAAGTGGAGTAAGCAACAAATATCGACATTCTATCCTCGTCCGTAATGAGAATGCCTTATCTAATGCGCAGTTGCGTTGATTCATGCCATTGGTTCATTTTGGTACAGCGCGTCACCATATCTGATTATCAGCTGTTGTCAAAACACACCTAGGTCTCGAAAGACGATTCTCTTCCTCAATAGTGTGCAGTGAATTATACTACATGAAAAGTTTAAATTAGTATGACATCCTAGCATTTAAAGCATAAAACATTTGTAAAATGTCATATACTATAAAACAACATTTCGCATACCCACAATGCCTTTTTGGACATGGCCTAGGCCCTAGTTAGAGTCAATATTAGACCTAGTTACTGCATAGTGTGTTTTTCTTGGTCAGGTCATGTGCTCAGGGGAAAAACTCCTGGCCCTCTATATCCGATGTTAATCTTGCCTTGCTCTTGTTGACTTCATTGATATCCGAGGAATCATATATGAACCTTCCCTGCAGAGGTGTACAGTAGAAAGGGCCTAGAGAGGCCTCCTGCTGACTGACTGAAGCCAGACCATTGGGATTAGCAGGCCATGTGTGGTTTTTCATTGGCTGTTGAAAAACTCCTCGTTATTCGGTTAGATTTTTTTTGTGTGTATTGTAGTTAGTTCTCATTACAAGAACCCCTCCTTGATTATTGTATGAGGGTACATTATTAAAATGAACTGCCACGTTCTGACTGGAAAACCCACGTCAAGGCCTGTGTTCTGTACCCTGTCATTAACGTCACCGTCCCCGCTCTTATCCTGCTATTTGTCCCCCATTAAAAAAGGGGACTGGAAGGACGGCAAATCATTCGCTTTTATTGTATGTGGTAATGTACACTATTAAGTGGCAGCATATCGAAACAAACCTTTGATTAAATGTATTTAAATCACAAAGAAACAGCAAGATCCCTCCTCTTCCTTTGTTAAGAAGGGCCTCATTGTGCTAGCTACCTGTGCTACCACGCTGACTTTAGTGCATGTGGTTTCATGAGACGTTTTTTTCTAAGAACGTCGCTTGTTCTAAGGACTCTCACGAGGCAGGACCCCGAGATTAAATCAAGCCAACTATAAAAAGGTATAATGTTATATTCCTTTTGTCATCATTACTGATTCCACTGTGCTAAGGCTTGGGTGGATTATAATGAATTTAAAATAGGTTCTATCTACAAATGGGAGAAAATTGGAGGATTGGAGGATCACTAACATTAATTATTATGGTCTTTGTTATTACGTTCTAAGAAATATCATTGGTTGTTCAAATCTTGTTAAGGTGAAGTTAATTTAAAGGCCTTATAAAGTAAAATCATAACCAGACATATTTTACATCTACAGCATTAATGTTTGTTTATGTTGTCTTGCTGTCAAAATACCAAATTGCCAGAATTGGAATAATATTTGTACCTAGAGGTAATCGGGAAAGATATGATTGAAAAGGTAAATAAAAGCAAAAGAGACCGCTTTAGAAATCCTATCCAGGCATCAATCCTATCCATAGAATTCAATAGTGCAGTTCAGCCATGCCAAGAAAGGCGTGCAAATCTATGTAAGTATCTCACTGTTTGCATAATAGATTAGAAATTAGCATTTCTGTTCATTTTCCATGTATGCACAGCGCCTGGAAGAATAACACTCCATGCATATCAGATCAGCCTGCTTACAATTTTGCGCAGTATATTATTTGACAATCTAAAATGTGTAATTTGCATGAAATTGCTTAATTAAAACACATTCACTAGGGGTATTAATTTCTTTGTCTGGCGGTGAAGTGGAGGGGTAGGCAGAGCAGGGGAGATGTAAAACGCTGTCAGATAGGACTGTCAGTAGAGAGCCAAAGGAAACGGCGCCTGCCCGGCCGCACGGCGCCTTGAATGGTGTGATGGCGTGATGAAGAGGATAAGACCTGCCCAGCTAATTTGGGTTAGACTGGTAAACGAAGGCCATTGCGCTGGAAAGATACCATAGGCAGGGAGGGAGGGGAGGAAAGGGGAGAGGAGGGAGGGAGACGGAGAGGGAAGGATGGACAGATGAGAGGGAGGGGTCTGGACCTTGCTGGCTCGGTGCCATCCCTGGTATCAGTGTTTTCCTCAGGGTGACACTCAGCAGCTTGTGTAATAATACCAGATACCAGATACAGTATCAGAACGTACAGATATTTAATTCACTGTTATCATGTTTGTCAGTTTACATTGCTCATTAGGTTGTCACGGTGTACTGTATAGATTTGTGCCATGTATAATTCCTTGTATGGCAATTGACAATAACTGTTTAATAAGACTTCATTCATTGACTGTATATATTGTTTCCCTTGTAGTACAGTATATGCATAGAATATAGCTAGAATTTAAATGGGATGGAGACTATTATGATTGGTTTCACAACCGAATCTATGGGAGAATCCACAATGTGGGCAGTGAATCGAAAACATTAATTCATTACTTATTGTCCGTTCTTTAGTCAAACGTAGTACTGGATGTCATTACAGTGGAGGAAAGGGCAGAGGAAGATGAAAGATGAAACAGCGATTTAGAAATATACACAGGGACAAAGTCTTGGCGGAGCATGACAAAGAGTGAGATGAAATCATTTTTTTTACATTTTTTTTTTACAGTCGGCTGTGTAGTCTGCTGAGCTGTACCCTTTGTCTTAAATATCAAAGGCAACGTTAACATTTCAATAATTCCACGACCACAGAATGAGATAGAAGGGCACAATGAAAGAAGAGTCGGAATGGGTGTGAAGTAGCACACATCAAAATAAAGAGCGAGGGAGAAAGAGAAAAGAGGCCTTTTCCCTCCCTTACATCAGTGCCTTTGCTGTGAACTGGTTCAGATTCACAGCCTTTTTACCAATCAGGAGACACAAAAGCGCTGTGTGGTGCTGTGCAGTCGAGGCCTAATTAAAATCCTTTAACGGACTGTGTGAGAGAGAAGTGGGGATAAAGGGGGAGCGGGAGTGAGGAGAGAACGAAACGAGAGAGCAAGAGAGAGGTGGGGGGAGAGAGAGGTGAAAGAGAGGGAGAGGGGAGGAAGGAGAGATAGAGGGAGTGAGGAGAGAACAAAACAAGAGAGGGGGGAGAGAGAGAGAATGGCATACATTCAGGGGCCAGGCAAGTTCAGGAGGGGCCCTGTCACCAGGCAGCAGAGGGGAGGTTGGGGTGCAGGCTGGCCTCCATACTGCAGACAGCTGCTCAGTGAGCTGGCTGGCCCCGGCCCTGACAGCCCCTTACAGTGCTGCTGCAGCCACAACGCCCAATTTCACACACACGCTAATTGGTCCTTTGATGTGATGTCCCTTGAAAAGGTGGTAGAGAGATGGATTTGGAGGGTCTCTCCTTTCATCCAGTGGTTCCCAGTGTTTATTTTTGAAAAATGTGTTTTTTTCTTCTGTTCGCTTGATCCCTCTTCAAACCTCGCTACAGCATGTCACCACACTGTTAGCTCGCATCATGGCTTCTCTTGCAGGGTCATAACTTCTCGAACTAATTTTCAGTCACTCATTTCCCCAGCTGAAAGGAAAAGGGGCTTAAGGGGAGGGGGAGGCCAATCAGTGTGTGTACATGTACTGTATGATGAAATGTGTGTGTGTTAGTGTGTATCAGCTTGTGTACCTGTACTGTAGTAATCAGACTGTAGCAGACATGGGTGTGGTGAACCCCCTGCCACCATCACTGATCAAATGGAACAACAAGGGCAACTCCTGCTAATGCAGGGAGCTGTTTAGCAGCCGGGCCTCCTTTTGAAATAATGATGATAATGGATTCAGTTCCGCTCATTAATGGAGTCCGAGTGCTCATTAGAGCCCACAAACAAGCTGGCCTGTCAGCCACTGGAAATGCCAAGTGCCCCTACCTACCTGCCTAGCGCCAGCATCTCTCTATTTGTTTGAGGAGGACCATGTTTTCGCCATTTTAGGAGGACCATGTTTTCTCCCCTCTCTGTGCTCCAGCCCTCCGCCCCTCCAGCCCTGCCGACCTCCCCCCGGCATCAAAGCAGAGGAAGGCAAAGGAACACACACTGGCAGGTCCCTCAACGCCGACTCCTCTTCCTCTCCTCTCTTCCTCATCTCCTCCTCTCTTCCTCCTCTCCTCCTCACTTCCTCTCAGGGTCACAAGATCAAGAGGGTTGACATCGATTCCCTCTTCTGTCCCTTTAGCCTTGTATTCAAAGCCTTTCATAGCCTGTAGCACATGTTTACACCTACTGAGCAATTGAGAAGAGTGGTATTTACTGTATTCACCTTTTTCTATGTACAGTTATTAATTTGATAATTTTCTCTCATTTCCCATTGCGGGTTGTAGATTTGGAAAATAAAAGCTCCATTGTATGAAATGAGGGTTAAAAAAATTATTATTAGAGATGTATTCTCTGTTATTCATTCTGCCATTTTGGCTCTTCATTCCTGGGTCTCTGAGTCGTGTGTGATAATGACTGAGACCAGAGGAGGAGGTTCTATTAATCTCACCCTCCTGCACCTCTGTCTTCCCTCCTCGCACTTAACGGTGACACCAGACAGGCAGGCCACTCCCTCACTCTCCTGACTGCGTCACTACAATCTCCTCTCAACAAGTAGGACACCAAGGTGTCCATTACTGCACATCACAGGAGATTGCAGGTTCTTAGTCTTGAGACTATCTTTTAATTTTTTTTATTTTACATGCAGTTAAATTACAGTATTTGCTGTGTTAAAGTATATCTGATCCTGTAGTTTGGTATTAATTAACTTCCCTATACCATATGTTGTTTGGTAGAGATGTTGATTTCACTATACTTCTGCCTCTGCATTGCTTGCTCTTTGGGGTTTTTGGCTGTTGATACAACTGCTGATACATTTGAATGATTGATTCATGAAGTTGATTTGAAGCTAAACATTTTTGTTGTAATCATTTGATGATCTTTTATCACATATTTACCCACTGCTGTTGGATCGAACATGTTTGCTGTTATAAGTAGAGCAGGTTTAGTGAAAGCAGGTTGCTTCTGTATTGGCAGCCTTCACCTCATTGTGGCAAATCAGTTCAAATCAAATGTACACTGCTCAAAAAAATATAGGGAACACTCTAACAACACAATGTAACTCCAAGTCAATCACACTTCTGTGAAATCAAACTGACCACTTAGGAAGCAACACTGATTGACAATAAATTTCACATGCTGTTGTGCAAATGGAATAGACAACAGGTGGAAATTATAGTCAATTAGCAAGACACCCCCAATAAAGGAGTGGTTCTGCAGGTGGGGACCACAGACCACTTCTCAGTTCCTATGCTTCCTGGCTGATGTTTTGGTCACTTTTGAATGCTGGCGGTGCTTTCACTCTAGTGGTAGCATGAGACGGAGTCTACAACCCACACAAGTGGCTCAGGTAGTGCAGCTCATCCAGGATGGCACATCAATGCGAGCTGTGGCAAGAAGGTTTGCTGTGTCTGTCAGCGTAGTGTCCAGAGCATGGAGGCGCTACCAGGAGACAGGCCAGTACATCAGGAGATGTGGAGGAGGCCGTAGGAGGGCAACAACCCAGCAGCAGGACCGCTACCTCCGCCTTTGTGCAAGGAGGAGCAGGAGGAGCACTGCCAGAGCCCTGCAAAATGACCTCCAGCAGGCCACAAATGTGCATGTGTCTGCTCAAACGGTCAGAAACAGACTCCATGAGGGTGGTATGAAGGCCCGACGTCCACAGGTGGGGGTTGTGCTTACAGCCCAACACCGTGCAGGACATTTGGCATTTGCCAGAGAACACCAAGATTGGCAAATTCGCCACTGGCACCCTGTGCTCTTCACAGATGAAAGCAGGTCCACACTGAGCACGTGACAGACGTGACAGAGTCTGGAGACGCTGTGGAGAACGTTCTGCTGCCTGCAACATCCTCCAGCATGACCGGTTTGGCGGTGGGTCAGTCATGGTGTGGGGTGGCATTTCTTTGGGGGGCCGCACAGCCCTCCATGTGCTCGCCAGAGGTAGCCTGACTGCCATTAGGTACCGAGATGAGATCCTCAGACCCCTTGTGAGACCATATGCTGGTGCGGTTGGCCCTGGGTTCCTCCTAATGCAAGACAATGCTAGACCTCGTGTGGCTGGAGTGTGTCAGCAGTTCCTGCAAGAGGAAGGCATTGATGCTATGGACTGGCCCGCCCGTTCCCCAGACCTGAATCCAATTGAGCACATCTGGGACATCATGTCTCGCTCCATCCACCAACGCCACGTTGCACCACAGACTGTCCAGGAGTTGGCGGATGCTTTAGTCCAGGTCTGGGAGGAGATCCCTCAGGAGACCATCCGCCACCTCATCAGGAGCATGCCCAGGCATTGTAGGGAGGTCATACAGGCTCGTGGAGGCCACACACACTACTGAGCCTCATTTTGACTTGTTTTAATGACATTACATCAAAGTTGGATCAGCCTGTAGTGTGGTTTTCCACTTTAATTTTGAGTGTGACTCCAAATCCAGACCTCCATGGGTTGATAAATTGGATTTCCATTGATTATTTTTGTGTGATTTTGTTGTCAGCACATTCAACTATGTAAAGAAAAAAGTATTTAATAAGATTATTTCTTTCATTCAGATCTAGGATGTGTTGTTTAAGTGTTCCCTTTATTTTTTTGAGCAGTATATTTATAAAGCCCCTTCTTACATCGGCTGATGTCACAAAGTGCTGTACAGAAATCCAGCCTAAAACCCCAAACAGCAAGCAATGCAGGTGTAGAAGCACGGTGTCTAGGAAAAACTCCCTAGAAAGGCCAGAACCTAGGAAGAAACCTAGAGAGAAACCAGGCTATGAGGGGTGGCCAGTCCTCTTCTGGCTGTGCCGGGTGGAGATTATAACAGAACATGGCCAAGATCCATAGAATATGAAGAAATACATTTAATTCTATTGACTGTTTAACGTTTCCTTTATTAATCATATCCCCTGTCAAACCTAGTCGTGCAATATGTCAGAATACTCATGCATATCTGCTAAGTTTTCATAAATCTGAAAGAGAAATGACAACATCTTATCATGAAATAGAAAAGATCTTTGGTTTTCAGAGAGGATGTCACACCCTGATCTGTTTCACCTGTCTTTGTGCTTGTCTCCACCCCGCTCCAGGTGTCGCCCATTTGCCCCATTATCCTCTTAGTATTTATACCTGTGCTCTCTGTTTGTCTGTTGCCAGTTTGTCTTGTCTCGTCAAGCCTACCAGCGTTTTTCCCATACTCCTGTTTTCGCTCTAATCCCTGTTTTCTTGTTTTACTGGTTTTGACCATTCTGCCTACCTTGACCCTGAGCCTGCGTGCCGTTTTGTACTTTTCGGACTCTGCTCTGGATTACTGACCTCGGCCTGCCCCCTGTCTTTGTAATAGACTTTTGTTACTTCGAACATCTGGGTCTTATCCTGAGGTCTGATGGTACAAACTGGCCATGACTGACCTGGCAGACTCGGACCAGCTCCGCAACGCCATCTCCTCCCAAGGAGCCACCATTGGGAGACACAAGGAGTTACTTCGAGGTCTTCTGGACGGATTCCAGACCTTGGCAGAACGGCATGACTGTGCCTTGAATACATTGCTGGAGCAATTCCGCTGATTATCTGTGAGGCAGCCGGCCACAACATTAGCCTTCCAGCCCCCCAGTCCACCGCTGCCAGCAGTGCGTCTCTCCAGGCCACTCCGGCTTCCCGAGAACCCCGCTTACCTCCTCCGGAACGCTTCGCTGGAGGGTCAGGAACCCGTCGAGCGTTTCTCTCCCAGTGTTCCCTCATCTTCGAGCTTCAGCCCTTCCCCTCGGACCGCTCGAAGATAGCGTATTGCATAACGCTAATGTCCGGGAGGGCTCTCGCCTGGGCTACGGCGGTGTGGGAACAACAATCTGCCGTGTGTTTCAGCCTGGAGGAGTTCGTGGCTGAGGTGAAAAAGGTTTTTGATTTTCCATTGTCCGGGAGAGAGGCTGCTTGGAAGTTACTCCAGGTACGCCAAGACTCTCACAGTGTGGCGGACTATGCGGTTGATTTCCGCATGTTGGCTGACGAGAGTGCCTGGAACCTGGAATCCCTGTTCCTTCATGGATTATTGGAGGAGGTTAAGGACGAGCTCGCAGCCCGGTAGCTGCCTACGAATCTCGATTCACTCATCGCCTTGACCATCCGGATCAATGGCCGGCTACGGGAACGTAGGAGGGAGAGGAGGTCTGCCGACTCGCCTTTTTCGGAGACGATGCAACTCGGCAGAGCTAGGCTGTCTCCAGCCGAACGCTTACGCAGACTTAACACCCAGAGTTGTCTGTATTGCGGAACTGCCGGTCATTGTGTCTACAGTTGAAGTCGGAAGTTTACATACACATAGGTTGGAGTCATTAACTCATTTTTCAACCACTCCACACATTTTTTGTTAACAATCTATAGTTTTGGCATCTACTTTGTGCATGACACAAGTACATTTTTCCAGCAATTGTTTACAAACCGATTATTTCACTTATAATTCACTGTATCACAATTCCAGTGGGTCAGAAGTTTACATACACTAGGTTGACTGTGCCTTTAAACAGCTTGGAAAAATTCCAGAAAATGATGTCATGGCTGTAGAAGCTTCTGATATTTAATTGACATAATTCGAATCAATTGGAGGTGTACCTGCAGATGTATTTCAAGGCCTACCTTCAAACTCAGTGCCTCTTTGCTTGAAGTCATGGGAAAATCAAAAGAAATCAGCCAAGACCTCAGAAAAAAATAGTAGGCAAGTATAAACACCATAGGCACACGCAGCCGTCATTCCGCTCAGGAAGGAGACGCATTCTGTCTCCTAGAGATGAACGTACTTTAATGTGAAAAGTGTGAAACAATCCCAGAACAACAGCAAAGGACCTTGTGAAGATGCTGGAGGAAACAAGTACAAATTATCTATATCCACAGTAAAACGAGTCCTATATCGACATAACCTGAAAGGCCGCTCGGCAAGGAAGAAGCCACTGCTCCAAAACCACCATAAAAAAGCCAGACTACGATTTGCAACTGCACATGGGGACAAAGATCGTACTATTTGGAGAAATGTCCTCTGGTCTGATGAAACAAAAATAAAACTGTTTGGCCATAATGACCATCGTTATGTTTGAGTACTCTGGTGGGCCATACGGATAATTTTTATTCTCCCCTTACTCGCACCCCTCTCCATGCCCTCCTGCTGTGGGGCGACCAGTCTATATCTCTCCGGGTTCTCATTGACTCTGGGGCCGACAAGAGTTTCTTGGACGCCACCCTGGTGTCTGAGCTGGGCATCCCAATTCAGCAGCTCTCCAGCCCCCTGAACGTTAGACCACTGGATGGGCGCTCTATAGGCAGGGTCACCCACAATACTACTCCTATCCACCTGCATGTGTCTGGGAACCATAGTGAGTCTATACAGTTTATGCTCATCAAGTCTCCTCAGGTTCCCATGGTACTGGGGTTTTCTTGGTTCCAGCACCACAATCCCCTTATCAACTGGACTGCTGGTATTATCGTGGGCTGGAGCCCATTCTGCCATGCCCATTGCCTAAAGTCGTGTGCAGCCTGCCCTGGACGTCTTCGTGTGGGCTCGGAAGAAGCCTCGTACCTCTCCGCCATTCCCGCGTAGTACCAGGTTTTCAGCAAGGCCCGGACCACTTCGCTTCCTCAGCATCAACCCTATGACTGCGGGATCAACCTTCACCCGGGCACTACACCACCCCGGGGATGGCTGTATTCACTGTCTGGTCCGGAGACCAAGGCTATGGAGACATACATCGAGGACTCCCTGGCTGCAGGGGGTATCCATCCTTCTGCCTCCCTCGCCGGTGCAGGGTTCTTCTTTGTGGAGAAGGACAAAATCCTGCGCCTTTGCATCAGCTACTGGGGCCTCAATGACATCACGGTTAAGAACCGCTACCACTCATCGCCTCGGCTTTTGAGCCACTCCAGGGGCCACTATCTTCTCTAAGTTAGACCTGTGGAACGCCAACTACCTGGTACAGATACGGGAAGGTGACGAGTGGAAGACAGCCTTCAACACTGCTAGCAGACATTATGAATACCTGGTGATGCCATTTGGTTTGACCAATGCTCCTGCTGTGTTCCAGGCCCTGGTTAATGACGTTCTCCGGGATATGTTGAACCAGTTCATCTACCTCGACGACATCCTCGTCTTTTCCCGCCCGGCTCAAGAACACGTTCTCCTGGAGAACCAGCTGTTTGTCAAAGCCGATCGCTCCACCATCTCCTTCCTTGCTGGGAATGTGCAGATGGAAATGTTCCGTTCATGTGGTCCCCAGCTGCTGAGCATTCCTGGACCTTAAGCACCACTTCACCACAGCTCCCATGTTGATCCATCCGGACCCTTCCCATCAGTTTGTGGTGGAAGTAGACGCTTCGGATGTCAGACTAGGGGCCGTCCTGTCCCAGCGTTCTGCCCTGGACCGAAGATGGCTTTGGAGGAGTGGAGACACTGGTTAGAGGGGGTGGAACTTCCATTCATAGTGTGGACGGATCACAAGAACATGGAATATCTCCGCACCGCCAAGCGTCTCAACTCCCGGCAATCTCGATGTTCACCCGGTTCAAGTTCACCATCTCCTACCGCCCGGGTCTAAGAATATTAAGCAGGACGCGCTTTCACGGCGGTATTGCCCCTCTTCTATATCCTCGGACCCCGAGACCATTCTTCCTACCTTGTACCAGCTAACTGGATGTATGTCCCAGACGCTGCCCGCTCCCCGGTCTTGGAATGGGCTCATTCTTCCAGGCTTGCCTGCCACCATGGCTCCCGTCGAACCCTGGCCTTTGTGCGACAACACTTTTGGTGGCCCACCATGTTTCCGGATGTCTCCGCCTTTGTCGCCGCCTGCACCGTCTGTGCTCAGAACAAGACTCCTCGGCAAGCTCTGGCAGGCCTCCTTCAACCTCTTCCTGTCCCTCACCGTCTCTGTTCTCATAGATCCCTGGACTTCGTCGCTGGTCTCCCTCCGTCGGATGGCAACACCACTATCCTCACGGTGGTGGACATGTTTTCCAAAGCCGCCCATTTCATTCCCCTCCTCACGTTACCTTCTGCCAAGGAGACAGCCCAGCTCATGGTGCAGCACGTCGTCCAGATCCATGGACTTCCGGATCCATGGATTCCAGTGGACCGTGGTCCTCAGTTCTCGTCCCGGTTCTGGAAGGCATTCTGCACACTCATTGGGTCATCGGCCAGCCTGTCCTCCGGGTTTCATCCCCAATCCAACTGCCAGTTGGAGCGTGCCAATCAGGACCTGGAAACGACTCTTCGGTGCCTCGTCTGGGCAAACCCCACCACTTGGAAACAGCAACTCGTGTGGGTGGAGTATGCCCGGAATATCCTTCCCTGCTCGGCCACTGGGCTCTCGCCCTTCGAGTGCTCCTTGGGTTATCAGCCCACCTGCCTGCCGTTCTGTACTTTTTGGACTCTGCTCTGGATTACTGACCTTGGCCTGACCCCTGTTTTTGTAATAAACTCTTGTTACTTCAAACTGTCTGCATCTGGGTCTTATCCTGAGGTCTGATAGAGGAAATTGCTAGGGTCCATCATAACCTTACAAGGGCCCTGGCATATAGAACACTGATAATGAGATGCATAATATTCTCAATTACTATTTATCTTGTACTTTTCAAGTTAGAATATAATGTACACAATCTGTTTGAGGTGTGATTTTTCATTCATTCGTATGTTATCCATTCAATTGAATTTTACTACCATCGTTTTTATTTCGTTGCATTATAATTTTCGACAAGAAAGATACTGTATCAATCACATTATCCCAATTACACAATGCCTCATAACTAGAAATATAACGTGGGTTTTCTGTTTTTGATGTATTTACTCCTTCGATGCAACAGAAGAGAGGGAGAAGTTTCAAAAAACATTCGCCGCATTTCACATGAAAGAGACATTTGATCATATTTTTCTTATTTTTGTCTTAAAGAGAGAAGCTCACCAATGAAGTCACAGCCCATTAAAGTCAAGCAAAATTATCAGGGTTGCATTAGGAGGCTTTAAAAAGAGATATGTATCATGCATGTGGATATGCATAAACATGACGGAAGAGCTTAAGTAGAAAATGAGATCTGATGCCTTACTGAAGAAGAAGCCCGTGCTCGGAATGCATTTACATTTAAATATTCATATCATTATAATACTGAGGAATATGGAACGACTGTATGATATTTTATTGAGGAGGTTTAAAAAATGAATGCTGTCCCTACTCCTTAATAAAAATCCCTGCCTTGCCTTCACTCTAAGTAGTCAGACTGAAAACTGAAGGTTCTCTCACTCTCTTTGGTGCTGACTGAGCCAGTGAAGGAAGACCGTTACAGGTCCTTCGGTGCCCATTTCTTTACCATGGTGTCTATACTCAAAGCATTGTCTTTAAAAGCCCAGTTCCAGCATTGTTTGCTTTTTCCTTGAGTTGGCCTCCCGTACAGACACACGTGTGTGTTTTTGAAAATACTTTCAAGGGGTTTGCTTCAGATGGCTAGATTCACTTATACATGCACATACTATACTGCATAACGAATACACACATTATAAGTTCAGACGCATGCACGCGTGCACATACACACACACACACACACACACACACACACACACACACACACACACACACACACACACACACACACACACACACTAGACATTCACACAATTATTGATGCAGTGCATTATGAGTGAGTTATAGTGTTAGAGTGAGTTGTGCTGTTAGAGTTGTAGTGTTAGAGAGCAGTTTTAGGCAGTGTGGCGTGGGTTGAGATTGGTTTCTGACATTGAGCTCACCAGAGGACAAGGAGACAGGGATGGGGTACTTGGGTATCTTTCTTCCTGCCTTAAGAGCTCAAACTCTTGGAAACCATGTAGAAGTAATGTTGTTGTTTTCTCTTCCACGTTATCCATTTAATTCAATGTAAAGATGATATTTGGGTACTCTCGTTGACCAGAATCCAAGAGTAAGTCTACAGCATAACGTATAGCAATTCAGTGCCTTATTATCCATGCACACATTATCATCCATCGTTCTTTTATCCTCATTTACAACCTGGCTTTAAACAATGCCGACCTGAGGGCCTCTCACGCCAAAATTCAAAGTATTAATATCTATTCAAAAAGAAAAGCGAGATGGAGGTGGTGGGAGGGAGGAGGAGGAGAGAAGGAAAAATAAATTGCATTCCCTTTCCTAACAGGAGATCTCACTAATTATGCTGTTTGAGTCGTTGGGAAGGCTGCGGCAGCGTCTGTGTGCTGAAAGGACCTGCATGCGTTAAGTGAACCCTGAGACTAGGGGGCCTCCTGCCAGAGCACAGAGCAGGTTGGGCTGTCCCAGATCCTGCCTGTTGTTAATTATCTTTTGTTTGCCCTTGATAATCCGCCAGCCCGGTGTGCCCGTAATGAAAGCCTTTCTGATTAACAGACTCTCTAAGTGTAAAAAAACAATGCCGCTGTCATTACCACATCATCAGAGCATTATAAATAATGAATGAAAGGGCTGTCGCATGCATTAAAAAGAGGCAGGAGTTTATGAAAAAGACTTGTGTGAATTACTACTATTATTACTTCTCTTTTGATATAGTGCATCAGAGTAATTTAAAAAAAAATTAAAAGCAAGGAAGAGAGGATTCTTTCCTTCATGAATCATTACAGAATCAAATGTATGTTTACAAGGAAATCGTATCAACGGTGTTTTATGTATTATTGTAAATACATTTTTTGTGAAAACATTCCTGTTGTACATTCCTTAGGAAGATCATTGGAATAAAGCGTTTATTTTCCACATGGCAAAACTTTAACATGTGACCTTGTATGTGTGAATATGCATATGTGCGTGCCTGTGTGATAATGCATTCCTGTTTGTGTGTGTGCTTGTGCATGTGTGTGCTTGTGCGTGTGTGTTCGTGCATGCGTCACAATGTTTAAAACCCTCTGTGTGATAACCTAGCCATTAGAAGTCAGACTCATATTTCCACTCTTCTTTGTCCCCGATGTCGCTTTATGATCTGCATAAATCTGCCAGAGAAACGTATCAAGTCGCAACGTTCACACCTGCTCAAACCTATTGGACCATTAGTTTATAACTCCACCCTGGCCCTTTCTGTCAGAAAACACACACGGAACGGCATTGGTTATTTGTTACACGCTCATGAATCAACCTTCTCTTTGATACGAGTGTCATGATAAATATGCAGAAACAAAATGGCCACCGTCTTTAAGCCTGTCCTCGGTGTCAACATGGTGTTTGTGATACGCCGCCTCAAAGGCTTTGTCACGGGATTATAGTGTTGAAGGGAGGGCTGGCGTGTTAGAGGAAGGTAATTATCTGTATGTTAATGGAACATCTCCCATTCTTTATGGGTACGTCTCCTCTGTCTCCCTCTGTAGCACCCCAGTTCATGTGTTTGGTGGGGGTGGGGGTTGGGTTGATATGACATGTATAGCAATGATCCTCATTTGTTCGGGGGAAGTTTTCAAACTGTGGAAACGATGTTATTACACTTCACCACAATCGCTGCTTGGTGTAATGTGCTATTTTCCATGCCAGGCACCGGATTTTCGCAGATGGAAATTAAGGGAGAAAATTGCCACTAACTACTCAATTACAGCGCTTGATGGTGGCGCTGACCCCGGTTGGCAGCAATGGCAACACTGAGCCAATCGCGTCGCGGCGCAGATGGCATTACATTAGAATGGGGAAAGAGAACAATTGCACATATTCATTGGAGAAAGAGATTGGAATTACCTCAGATGCTTTGGCTTCATATTGAACAATTAAGTGCCGCGATAGGATTTTATGGGATATTTTGGAGGCACGGTGCATGCTGGATACGTAGAGGAAACAAAGGAACTGTCTTTGGATTTTGAATCTGACAATTTAAATGTGTAAGGTTTTAACTATGATATGTTGGTCACTAAAATCCTATCTTGAAGATTAAAAGAAATTAAAGAAACATTGTATCTCCGGGAACCTACAGTTTACTATGCCATATCATGCCCCAGCCTTAAAGACACATGGACGAATTTTCAGCCCCTGAGTTCTCCCTTCCCTGTACCGTCTTGTAGAAGTCAGCCTAAAATTGATATAACTCGTCTTAAATTGACTCCAAAAACCTCACTGGCTTCTTTGGAACAGAATTTCTACTCCGTTGCCATAGCCGTGTCTTGGCAAATGTTTATGCTGTACTTGCGAGGAATGAATCGGTGTGTCATGATTTAATCAGTGTAATATTTCACATTAAGCACATGTTTGTGCTGTGTGTCATATGTTTACCCAGCTGGTCTAAGATAATCTCTATAGCACCACCTAACTTAGTAACGTAATTACTGGATTCTTTTTCCAGGGCTAACTCTCGGTTACATGAACCTGCAACATTTAGCTAGAGTTCGTTTTATTGCTCGTTTTACCACCAGAGCATAGAGAAAACAAGCACAAATGCCAGAAATAGTCCCAGTAGAGATGGTTGTACCTGAAACGTGGAAGTATTAGGATGTTCCTTGTGGTGAAGTGTCTCTGACAGTGTCTGTAACCTATAATCACACCTAACCGCAGGCAGCCGCCCTGCGAATGTGTTTTCTCCTACCAAAGCCCATGTTTTTATACTGTGGTTGCAGAGAGAGAAGTCTCACTGATTTGTATTCGGGCTTTTGTGCTCTTATAGGCCACGGAAACCCCAATGGGGTCGATATACTCATAAATCTCTTGTTTATCACCAGATCAATGGCGGTACTCGAAAGCAGAGAAGTAGACTAATTGTTTTAGGAATAATCCTCCTTATCACATTGATTTCCATGAAATTGATAATACTCTGAACCAACAAACTGGCATAGAGAAGATCTAGTCAAGATGCTGAGGATGTCTGAAGCTGTGTGGCTCTGGTAATGTGTGTGTGTGTGTGTGTCTGTGTGTGGTGACAGGCAGTAATGCTGATTGGAGTCAAACAGGGAAGGATCTGGAGCCACTTACCTCAGGCAAATGGCTGCAGCATAAGCAGCACTTTTTAGCCGAGGAGGGCAC